>NC_066572.1:9098847-9207283 GCF_024679095.1 Eriocheir sinensis
GGTGCGAATCGCCCTAACTCCCTTATTTCTGGGGCTTCAGAAAAGTTATTGGTATCACTTGACGGCAAAATGCAAGGGCTATATTTTATAATTAGCAACTGGGATTAAAAAATTTACTCACAAGGGTCAAAAATCGAATAAATTCGCAAAAACAAAAAAAAATGTATTTTTGAGTTCCCAACCTTGAAACCCACTCATTTTTTGAGAATTTCAAAAAAGTTATTTAACAAATGATTTAGCCCTGCCAATGTGCTTTCCAAAATGGTGAACGTTTCCCTGCTCCCAGTAGTTTGGTCGCCAGAGCTCCAAACGTAAACCTTGATCCACACCCACCATCACCACCCTGTTGATGCGTCACTGGTCGCCACCGCCGGCTTGATCCTCGTTATACCGGCGGTACTAGGCACGCATCCAGCACCCCGTCACCTTACTGCACCCACACCTCACTGCCACCTGTCGTCCTCGTCCATGTAGCTATCCAGTCTACTCTTAAAACAAACTATCGTCCCTGCACTAACTATGTGATTGCTGAGTCTGTTCCATTCCCCCACCACCCTATTACTAAACCAATGCTTGCCTATATCTCTCCTAAATCTATACTTTTCTAATTTAAATCCATTACTGCGAGTTCTATCCTGCTGGCTAATTCTCAGTACTTTACTTATATCGCCTTTGTTGTAACCCTTGACCCATTTGAATACTTCTATCAGATCTCCCCGCACTCTTCGTCTCTCTAGTGAATGAAAGTTTAGATGTTTCAGCCTATTTTGATATGGGAGGTTCCTCAGCCCCTGAATCATCTTGGTCATCCTCCTCTGAACTGATTCTAGCAAGTTGATGTCCATTCTGTAGAGGCAGCTCCTTTGACCCTAAGCTCCCGTGTATCTAACCCCACCTAATATCGCTGTCCATGAATTTATCTAGTCTATTTTTGAATGTGACAATTGTATTGGCACTCACCACGTGACTGCTAAGCCTATTCCACTCATCCACCACCCTGTTTGTAAACCAATTTTTGCCTGTGTCCCTGTTGAATCTGAATTTATCCAGTTTAAACCCATTACTTCGTGTCCTACCCGGTTCTCTTACCAACAAAACCTTATGAATGTCTCCCTTATTAAAGCCCTTCATCCATTTATAAACCTTGATCATGTCTCCACGCACCCTTCGCCTTTCTAGAGAATGCAAGTTTAACTGTTTGAGTCTTTCCTCGTATGGCAAGTTTCTCAACCCCTGAATCATCTTAGTCATCCTCCTCTGCACCGATTCTAACATTTTGATATCCATTCTATAGTAAGGTGACCAGAACTGAACTGCATAGTCAAGATGAGGTCTAACTAATGCTAAATATAGTCTGAGGAAGACTTCGGGGCTTCTGTTGCTTACGCTCCTTGAAATAAATCCCAGTACCCTATTTGCTCGATTTCTAGCTTGAATGCATTGTGCCCTTGGACGGAGATCAGAGCTCACTAAGACCCCTAAATCCCTCTCGCGCCCAGACCTGCTTATGAGAGTGTCATTTAAGCAATAGTTATGTGAGGGGTTGTTCCTACCTACACTCAGAATACTGCACTTCCCTACATTGAACTCCATCTGCCATTTATCCGCCCAGTCATACAATCTTTTGAGTTCACCCTGGAGAATACTAGCGTCCTGATCCGACTCAATTACTCTACCGATCTTGGTATCATCTGCAAATTTACTAACATCACTACTAATTCCTGTATCTAAGTCATTGATATAAATAACAAACAAAAGTGGACCTAATACCGAACCTTGTGGGACCCCACTCGTAACACATCCCCAGTCAGATCTTTTACCATTGATTTGCACTCTTTGCTTCCTATTGCTAAGCCACGCCTTGACCCAGTTCAAAACTTTACCCTCTACTCCGTGATGGCAAATGAAAGCTCTTTTAATACAGATTAATAATCAGAAAAGAAAAATTGGGAAACATTAAATAAGTAAAAAAGTTATAAGCAAAAAAACTAAGGTGTGTCCATTATTGGTTCATCTAGAACACCATGTATATCAGTGGAGGTGTCAAGACTACGCTCAGCATGCACACAACGAACAGAAACTGAAGGAAGACCATCAAAATAGATCATCTGAGGGAACATAATTGCTCTGCAGACGCCATGATGCGTAGACAGGAACTGTAGGCTATTTTTAGCACAGAGTCGTGGTATTACCAGGGTAAGGGACAAAATAGGTGCCAGTTAGTCAGTTAGCATCAACAGACATAGTTACGCGAGCCCTTTAGATTCCAGATAGCTTCTTGCTCTCCGGCACTGCATGGTGTCATGCTCGTTGCCCGCGTCTGAAAGAACTATATGACGCCAGCGGCATCATCGTTATTAAGGGCTTAAACTTAACCCTCTCGCGCACGATGACACATTTTGCGTCATCAAGGCTAAAAGGTCCTGGCGCACGATGACGCAAAATGCGTCATAAACTTAAAAAATAGATTAAAAATTCAGTTTTCGGTGAAAACGCATCAAATTTGGGAGCGTCATTTGTTGGGATAAGTTTCTTAATGGTAACATATGGCAACCTTTCTAAGGAGCGTAGATGAGGAGCTTTGAGCGATTTTTAGTTTTTAGCCTACTCTTCCAGGAGAGGAAAAAATAAAGTTTTCTCGGTGTAACTTGGGAACTAATAGGCATATGAGGATTTTGAAGATACCATGAGAATCCTCACGAAATTCTGCCTCGAAACTTATATTCAGCTAAAAAAGTTGGCCCACAAAACTTTGAGCTAGCGAGTGGGGAAGAGTTGCAGAAGAGTTGTATTGTTTATATATTATATTTTCCTCTATTTTTATTTGCGCATCTTCTAGTACAAGTCTTTAAGAAGCCATTGATACCAAATTTATTGGGGTACGATATATCTGTGAGGGTAAAATACGACCGGGAATGCAGAGTATCGCGGGGGCAAAAAAAGGCCGGTCGGGCCTGAGAAATGCATGGTGAGTGGAATAGAAACTTATTGGAAACTTACGGTGCGCGAGAGGGTTAAGATTTATTTGGAAACTTCATATCTCCTCTAGCTAAATCAGCTTCCTCGAGGTTGGGCGTTCTGTATCGTCTCCACCAATATTTTCATTCTGACTGCTAACTGCATGCCCCCCCTCCCCCCCCCTCCCATGGCCTAGCTACACTTATCCCTATTTCATCCAAATTCCTCATGCAAGAGTTAATGAGCATCTTCATTCTTTCATTTGCTGATAAACTGGAACAGCCTTCCATTGTCTGTGTTTCATCCTGTCTGTGACTTGTACTCTTTCAAGAGGAGAGTATCAAGACACCAGCCATACTTGACATTTTCTGGCCCCTCATTCTTTTCCTTTTACTGGAGCAGTGCCCAGCAGGCTTTTGTTGTTGTTCTTTGCCCTTGAGCAGCCTCCCATGCTGTACACAAGAAAATGGATTTCTCTTTTTAACCCGGTAGCAGCGGGGATCATGTTTCTTAATGGTCCCTCTAAGCGAGAAAAATGAGAAAAAATCACCCTCACACAAACCATTTCATAATATATATCAAAGCCTTTGTGATCAGATTATGTATCATTATTTTTGGGGTTTATATCATGGCACAAATTTGTCCCGTCGCTGCTACCGGGTTAATTGCACCTTGTTGGTTGTGGTTCTGAAGGTTCCAGTGAGTTGTGGCACTGTTCTGTGTTTGTGTCATGCATGTGCCTCCTGTATTATCCACAGTATTAGACTATTAACGAGAATACTGCAGACTGTACCACCAGTGATCTTACTTCACTATGAGACAGACACACCTCCCACCTTCCTGTCCCACCATCTCTTTGTCATGTGAACCACTCACTTCTTGCTACCACTTTCTCCCTTTTTTCCCGGTGATCTGTGTGTCTGTCTGCCTTGTGGGAACTTCCTCCAAGGGGTTGGCCACAGAGAAAATGTCTCCAGCTCTGTCAACTCTCTCCCTCCATTACTTGTCCATTGATCCATTGCACCCTTGATGTCCTCTCCATATACACACTTGACAAAGTCATCCTCTTTCAGTCACACCAGGCATCTCAACCATCTCAGAATGCCTTGCTTCACCCATCAACCACTCAATTTACCATAAGCCAGAAATTTGTCCCCAAGGCATGATGTCCCTTGTTCACCAGGCTGGCAGTGAGAAGCAGAGGCTGGAGGGCCTTGTGATCCAGGCCAGCGAGGAACAGGAGATCAAGAAGAGGGACGAGAAGTTGGCAGTGCTCAAGGAGGACAACCAGAAGAAGAAGGATCATCTGGCCCAGCTGCAGCAGAGAGCCAGCTTCATCAATACAACCAAGGAGAAACTGGACAAGCTCATAGCAATGCTGCAAGAGATCCAGCAGGAAAAGTCAAAGGAGAAGTAAGTGAGGTCTATATTTACAATTGTTTGTTTCATTTGCTTTGTTTTCAGATTTCCCTTCTCTGCCAGAATGGGAAGAATGGAGTCGTCCTAATCTTTTTCTTTGATCGCCTCCCTGGATTGAGGTCGATGGCATTTATGAACCTTCTCCAGGTAGTTGTGTCCATTGCATTGCCCTTTGCTGCTCTCATTCCTTGTACCTCCCTCTGAAGTCCTTGCCTCTGCTGTGCTCTGCCCAGCCATCCTCTTCCCTCAACAGCTGCTTCCTGCCCCTTGTTGTAGCCTCCTTGTCTCCTCTCACCACAACAAACTCATTCAGAATCAGAGTAAAAACCATTAAACTAATAGTCATTCACTCATGGCTTCCAGACTTTTACTCCTAGTTGTTTATGCAGGGGAGGGGGAGGGAAAAGAGGCAGAAAAGGTTATGAAAATGAACCTCCCTAATGTCCTTGCAGTCAGGGAGGAGAATTGTGTTTATAAATTCAGAATAAATTTCAGAATCTACATGATGAGGATGAAGGATGTACAGAGGAAGCAAATGGTATGCTGACTAAACTATACTGGAAGCAGCACTAGAAATAGGAACACTATGACCTGCCCAGGCAAGACTGTTAGAGGCTTAGACAGAGCTATGGTGCAGAGCTGGCTGGCTGCAGCAGGTCACTCCTGGGACTGGCTCAGACAGACAACCAGGATGGATTGGATGATGGAATATGATGGAGCTTTAACATGTACTTCATACTCTAACATATTTCAAACTAATGTATAGTGAATATAAAGCTGCATATTCATATAATTACAGAAGACCCCCGCCGTTCACGGGTATTTGGTTCTGCGAGATTCCCGTGATCCGTGAATCCGCGATCGACGGGACTATAATCAAATATCAAATTTTATCTCGATTGAATAAAAAAAGGATTTCTAAGGCATTTCTAAGCATTGTTATATAGTTTTACATACACATAAATCACAAATTAAATATGGACTAATAATTTAACACTGGTTGGTTGTTGGTTAATGGCTCGGGTAGGTCGCTCGCCCTTAACCCTATCCTTGCTAAGCGCTTGCAACGAGACTATCCCCCCAGGCACACTCGGGGGAAGGGGATCTCTTTTAATTGCTGTATCTCAAAAACTATTCATCACAGCTACAAAACAAAAACACCATTGGAAAGAGGAGGCCAAAATCTATAAGATTCGGTTATGCAAGCCTCTCCTGCAAATGTACAGGCATGTTCAGGGGGTGTTTTTTGCTGTGTGTGACTGGTGCTCGGAGGGAGCTTTTAGCACTGCCAGCAAGTGACGCTAGTGCTCGCTCTTTTAACCTTTGTATCTCAAAAACTATTCATCACAGTTAAAAAAAACAAAAACACCATTGGAAAGAGGAGGCCAAGCTCTATACGATTCAGTAATGTAAGCCTCTCCTGTGAAAGTACAGGCACGTTCCGGGGGTGTTGCCTGTGAAGACGTACATTTATATGTGCGCGACGGTCAGCCGTAAGGCAACTACTGAGTAGATCTCTTGGTGATGGGGTGCTGGCAGGGCAGTATTGCCAACTGCAAAATTTACAACTATTTGGTCAAAATATCAGTCATGTGATAGGTGAAGCTATGCAAAAATGTAGCTATATTGGTCAACAACATCCACCAGTTGCTCATCCATTGATTTTGCGTGCTTTTTTTGCGCTAGGCTGATATGATTTTCCACCAAATTTCATAGAAAACCCACTGAATTGGCAATGCTGTGGGGTGAGAAATGGTGTTGGAACACACTCATACGCGGGAAATTTGAGTGCGACTGGAGCTCGCAGCGAGCGTTTAGCAACAAAAGGGTTAATGGTTTGCTTTGCCTCGTGTATGAGCGAGCACTGGACGAGACATGCATGCACACATGCACCGTGTGGCATGGGTAAACGGCCTTCATGGCTCGCTTTGCCTGGTGACTGCTGGGCGAGGCATACACCATGTTGAGTAAACGGCAGGGGTAGCTCGCTCGCCCTTAATGGTTCACTTTGCCTCTTCAGTTGAGCGTTGGATGAGGCCCTCAGTCATGAATCGTGTGGCGGGCAAACAGCGGGGGTAACGCGCCAGCACCTAATGGCTTGCTTTGCCTCGTGAGCCCTGGACGAGGCACGCACCGTGTGGCGGGTAATCGGCGGGGGTAGCTCGCTCGCCCGCTTGTCGGTGCGTGTGAGACCTTAGTGTGGGTAAACAGTGCGGGTAGGTCGCTCGCTTGCAATGTTTGAGCTGAGCGCTACAGACTGCGTGTATGTGAGTTTTCACCCGTGTTCGGCGGGGGGTGTTGCAAATACCCCACCCACGTATAAGCGAATCCGTGAATGGTGAGGCCGTGAATGGTGGGGGGGCTTCTGTATATTAATTTGTGTGAATTAGGAAAAAATCTTATTTGAATAAAAAATATATATTTTCTTATTTAAAAAAAAAAAAAAAAATCACCAGACAGACCAAACGGTGAAGGACAGAAGAGAATGACTGAGCCCCAAGTTTGGCGAGGTAAAGGTCATCGTGCACCAAACACCTGAAAGGCTGCACAAGGTGTTACTTTACCCTTGACTTTCCAAGCCACTCCGACTCACTGCTCATAACTGAACACCCGTTTGGAAACTGCAAAGAAAAGCGTGTTTTGATTTCTCTGTGTCGGTGCCCATTTCCATCCCAGGAGTCAGTGCCGCCGGGACTTTCAGATCATCACAGTATCTTCTCCAGGCTCCTCAGACACTGCCAGTTTATCAGCCATCTTGAAAATAAGGATAATTTTTTGGTGGGCTGTGCAGTGGCTGCCCTGGCCAGGGTCAAACCTAAGCTAGTGGAGCTGTAGCTGGCATGCCAGCCACACCACAGGGAGACTTGATGAAGGGGCTTACCACAAGTAAGTGTTTTTGGTAAATAGCAGGTCAGCACCATCTTGGCAGTGGGCATGAATAACCAGTAGCAAGAAAGGAAGGAGATAAAACAAGAATTTCAATTCAAGGAGACTTTTACAGATTTTACAGCCATTTATTGAGTAAATGTGATTGAAAGTTCCAGAACCAGGTTAGATAAGTTTATGGGCAGGGGCCACAGATGACAGGAATGGGTTGGAAATAGCCGGGTAATTGGAACAGACATTACAGCGATTCATTTAGTTAAAACATGGTTGAAAGTACCAGAACAAGATTGGATAAATTCGTGGATGTGGGCCACCGATGGCAGCGATTGGTTTGAAACAGCTTTCTTTGAATTAGGTGCTTCATTTTAACATCTCCGTGGTGCAGTGGTTACTGTGCCTAACTATGAATCTGTGGGCCAGGGTTCAAATGGCAGGCACACAAGGCACCCAGCTGTTCATTCTCTCTTTCGGGCTGGTGGATAAATGGGTACCTGGGGAAACCTGGGGAAGGTAAACTGTAAACTTGTATGTCATGCTGACCCTGTGTCTTCTGTTTGTGTTCTCACCCACCTCAGGCTCAAGGGCCACTTGTACAGAGATGAGAACCGTGGCCATGCACAGCTGATGCTCCCAACTTTATTATCCTTAGCCTCCCACAGTCATGTTTTTGATCAGCCTTGTGACAGGCCCAGTAAGAATAAGATGAAGCGTGTGTAAATATTTACCTCAGTGTACCCTGGCAGGGACATCCAGGCAGCCATCCAGAAGAGGGTCTCCCAAGTCACCGAACTTCAGGAGGAGATCAAGGACCAAGAACAGAGTAATCTGCAATTAACTCAGCAGCTCACAGCCTCAGAAACCAAGCTGCAACACATCCACCAGGCGTGGGACCTCAAGCAGGACAGCCTCAACAAAGAGATCAAGGAGCAGAAACAGTAAGCCTTTATGAAGTTTTCAGTATACAAACCATTTTCCTTTTGCGTCTATTTCTCTGGCACTGTCCCCTCACACAGCCACCCCTGAATGGAGCGCCGTGGCAGAAGAGGCTCCTCCAGGCTTCCTCGTCTTGGCAGGCCCTCTCACCGCACATATCTTTTGCCAACCAACCAACCAACTCACTCTCTCTCTCTTAACTTTTCTATTGCCATGTCTATCTCCTCTACACTTCTCCTTGTAGGTATGATGCGGTTGTTCCACTTGAATCTTTACTTCCATACTGGTCACTTCTCTTTCCTCATGAATTGAGATGCCTTTTCCTTACCTCCTTTGTCTCTTCATTCCCTTTAACACGTCCGCTGCGATTGGCACGGATTTGGCTTTCACTGGTAGCCTGGTAACCCATACTCCCAGGTCTTTCCCTGCCTCTGTGGTGGATAGTGGAGTGTTTCCCATGTGGTATCGGTGTGCTGGATATCCCCTCCCAAGGTGCAGGAATACATTCTTCTATATTAAATTGTAGCAGCCACTCTTTGTTCCATTTCTGTATCCTGGTGATGTCTTCTGGCAGGAAGTCCACAGTCAAGGGGTTGAGAAGTGCTCCGTTGCTCCCCTTGCTGTACAAGTATCAGTTGTTCCTCTCACAACTTTTTCCAGAGGAGCATTTTGTCCTCCAGATAGGTTTCACCTTCCTGCCAAAAGCAAAGAGCGATGAAGAATTGCACCATTTTATTCCTCGTCATGGCCCGGTGATCCCGTTATTCACTCATGTCTGTGTAAGGTGTAGCAAGTGTTAAGAAAGAACATAAGATTGTCATTTAAGCAATAGTTATGAGGGGTTGTTCCTACCTACACTCAGAATACTGCACTTCCCTACATTGAACTCCATCTGCCATTTATTCGCCCAGTCATACAATCTGTTTAGTTCACCCTGGAGAATACTAGCGTCCTGATCCGACTCAATTACTCTACCGATCCTGGTATCATCTGCAAACTTACTGACATATTTCTCACGATGGCCCGCTGATCATACTGAGGCACCACGGATGTCGGGTGTCCAGTACCCACTCACTGTTGCATAAGGTGAGGCAAGTCTTTTCTCTGCAGGGTTCTCGAGGACCTGGAGCGCAACCAGACGGAGCAGGACATTGTGTGCAAGGAAGTGAGTGATGACGTGGCTGACCTGGACGGGCAGATCAGACAGTCCATGGAGGAGATCCGGAACACCAACATCATGATAAAGAACAACTACAAGCTTATCCTCGATGCTGTATGTACCATTTTACTTATTAATACATTAACTCAAATTCCACTGGTCAGGAAATTCATTGTCGTGCTTTATGCAAACAAGGAATGGAGGCGTAAGGACAGAGTCAACTTTGCTCTAGTTTGCACTGGGAAAGTCAAGATACACACCACAGGATGAACAAGAAATATAATGCAAGGGAAAAGTGACCTAGTATGTGGTGTAAGGGACAGAGTCAACTTTGCTCTAGTTTGCACTGGGAAAGTCAAGATACACACCACAGGATGAACAAGAAATATAATGCAAGGGAAAAGTGACCTAGTATGTGGTGTAAGGGACAGAGTCAACTTTGCTCTAGTTTGCACTGGGAAAGTCAAGATACACACCACAGGATGAACAAGAAATATAATGCAAGGGAAAAGTGACCTAGTATGTGGTGTGCCAAGGATGAGTTTTCCTTTGCAGCTTGTATCTTGTTCTGCCTGAGATGTGTAGCCTTGCCTCCTTGTGCAGACTAGATAGAACTGTCTTTGTCCTCCCAGCGCCTCAGTGATAATGCGTAGCCTACCTTTTCTCATACAAACTAGGAAAAATTGGCTCTGTCCTTCAAGCGCCTCAGTGATACCCCCCAAGACAAGTGTAGCCTGCCTCTCCTCGTGCAGACTAGATAGAACTGTCTTTGTCCCCCTAATGCTGCAGCTGTAACCCCCAAGACAGAAACATAGCCTGCCTTTCCTCGTGCAGACTAGATAGAACTGTCTTTGTCCCCCTAATGCTGCAGCTGTAACCCCCAAGACAGAAACATAGCCTGCCTCTCCTTGTGCAGACTAGATAGAACTGTCTTTGTCCCCCTAATGCTGCAGCTGTAACCCCCAAGACAGAAACATAGCCTGCCTCTCCTTGTGCAGACTAGATAGAACTGTCTTTGTCCCCCTAATGCTGCAGCTGTAACCCCCAAGACAGAAACATAGCCTGCCTCTCCTCGTGCAGACTAGATAGAACTGTCTTTGTCCACCTAATGCTGCAGCTGTAACCCCCAAGACAGAAACATAGCCTGCCTCTCCTCGTGCAGACTAGATAGAACTGTCTTTGTCCCCCTAATGCTGCAGCTGTAACCCCCAAGACAGAAACATAGCCTGCCTCTCCTCGTGCAGACTAGATAGAACTGTCTTTGTCCCCCTAATGCTGCAGCTGTAACCCCCAAGACAGAAACATAGCCTGCCTTTCCTCGTGCAGACTAGATAGAATTGGCTCTGTCCTTCTAACACCACAGCTGTAACCCCCAAGACAGAAACATAGCCTGCCTCTCCTTGTGCAAACTAGATAGAATTGGCTCTGTCCTTCTAACACCACAGCTGTAACCCCCAAGACAGAAGTGTAGCCTGTCTTTCCTTGTTCAAACTAGATAGAATTGGCTTTGTCCTTCAAGTGCCTCAGTGATACCCCCCAAGACAGAAACATAGCCTGCCTTTCCTTGTGCAAACTACATATAATTGGTTTTGTCCCCCTAATGCCACAGCTATAATCCCATAAGACAGGCATCTGAAACTTCAAAAAATGTTGATCTCCGTCGGACTCTCTGCGTGGGTGCCTGGAACATCCTGAGCCCCCTGAAGGATCAGCGACTGCCTCATTTGTCAGCTTGATTATATCATTTTTTACAGCAACGGAGGAAGCTCAAGGAAGGGCAAAAATTAAAACAAACAAAAAAATAGACTAGGCTAGACACCGCTCCATCCAAGGAAAACAGAACGAGAACCCAGAAGAGACGTCAATTTTGGGTGGAACACAACTCGGGAGGCTGAGAGTGAACATAGTGGGGCTCTGAGATGAGGAGACCTGGTGAGGGAGAGATCAGTAGTGGGCCACAGCGATGGTGCCTGTCTCAAGAGAGTAGCTGTGGCCATTTCTCGCTGACTGCAGTCCTCTGTTGTTGGGGATTATGAGTGTGTGATGCTGGTGATGTTGAAGCACTCCCTGGCCTTCATATCTCTTATTGCAGTGTACACCCCTACTGAGATGTGTGGACTTTAGGAGAAAGAGATGTTCTACGCCAAGCTTGACTCTGTAGTTGACCAGTGCCCCCGACACAACACACTCATTGTCGTGCGTGACTTTAATGCAGTTACTGGCACAGAGAGAGATGGCTGTGTGATATGTGTTGGTCCCCACGGCTCTTGTACCAGAAACATCAACATTTCACTCCTTCTGAGCTTTGCAAAACCCAGAAGGCTGAGGATTACTGGTTCCTGAGATGCGAGCCTTGCCGCTGGTCTTGGAGCAGCAATACTAGTGGTGTGGCAAAGGAGATTGATCACATCCTTGCTAGTACTTGTTAGAGGATCCTCCAGAAATGTAGGGTTTTACACTGCTGAGTTCATTACAGTTGACCACAGACTTCTTGTTACAAAATTGAGGATATGCTTCAGGTCCATGAAATTCTTGAGATGCAACTCTCTGCAGCCTTATCTTGAGAAGCTCAGAGACCAGGTGTGTGCTCAGGGGTATGCAGTGGCAGTCTCAAATTGGTTTGAAGTGGGTACTCTGAGAGATCCTGGAGGGTTGTGGGATACCTTTAAATGTGAAACTCAGAGTTGCCGAGGGGTGCATTGGAGAGCATCCAAGGACTAGGAGTGGCATTGCCTTGAGTGTATAGAGGAGAGTCATGCTGCCAAGTTGGCCAGGGACTTGAGAGCAGTACAGGAGAACTGGAACCCTTCTGAGGAGAGGTATGTCAGAGGTCTTGCTAAGGATCCGTAATGAACACCACTGAGTGCCGGGAATCGAACCCGAGCCTTCCTAGCAGAAGCCAGGCAGCATACCAAATAGGCCAATGATCTATTCAGTGTGTTATTGCAGTTTCTCTAATCTTGCTAAGGATGTTGAGGGTTGTCAAAATGCAGACGACCTTAGACCTGCCTCTCCAGCTCTGAAGAACCTCTGCTCCTAATTCACATCTCAGATGAGTACTGTCTGAGCAGCTGATGGGCAGATAACATCAGATGCAGATGTGTACCGGGCTCATTGGGCCGAGTACTTTTGGCAGTCGTACACAGCAGAGTACCCAAGTGTACAGGTCCCTCTGGCTGGGTTGCAGATGGCCACTGCTGATCCACCAATAGACAAAACGCCAGCCTCTCCTGCAAAAGTGAGAGAGGCTGTGAAAAGTTGAAGGGTGTAAAGGCAGCTGGGATCTGCAACATCAGCGCAGAGAAGTTGAAAGCTGGGGGTGAAGCCATGAGCCATGGGTTGCATGTGGTGCTGTGTGGGCAGTCCAGTGCCATTCCTCTTGACTGACAAAGGGGGTTGGTTGTCCCTATCTGGAAAGGGGACCAACAGGACTGCAACAATCACCGTGGTTTGGTGTGCCGGGTAAGGTGCTCGCTCATCTGCTGCAGATGCGAATTCGATCTCATCTGCTCAAGTTTGAGAGACCTGAGCAATCCAGGTTCATGCCCAGCAAGTCAACTTTTGAGTGGATCACAACACTTTGCGTCATTGTGGAACACTGATGTGAATTTTGACGGGGTGCTTGCAGCCCATATCTGTCTCGAGAAATCTTTTGAGCCAGTACATTGTGAGGCACTCTGGGACATGTACGGATGCATGGGATTCCTACATGGATTACTGACCTGATGACTGGCCTTTACCCTGGGACTGAGAGTGCTGTGATGTGTGTGGGGAGATGTCTGGCTTCTTCCCTGTTATTCCAGGAGTGAGGCAGGGCTGTATCCTTGCTCCATCACTTTTCAACACTTGCATTGACTGAGTATTAGGCCAAAGTTGTTGATCAAAATCATTGTAGAGCATCTGTAGGTGACATCAAGGTCACTGATCTAGAATTTGCTGACGATCCTGCACTCCTTGCAGAGTTGCTGGAGGTCCTGGTGACGGCTCTCAAAGTGCTGCATGAGGAGGTGAAGCCTCTGGGACTGAAGGCCTCCTGGGCCAAGACCAAAGTTCAGCCATTTGGAGGCTTGCTGGGTGACACAGCTCAGTCTTTTTTTGCGTCCTATTGCACCATTAGGCTTTTTCAATGGTGGGGCTGATGTTCGGCCCAGCCCGTTGTGGCACAGGCAAATATTTATTGTGGTGCCATCTTGTTTTGGCTCATACTGTCCCCCGGAGCTTGTCTTTGAGCCTTTCTTTGGAGAGGTAACCTAGAGTCTGGGTTGATAGGTGGTCTTCAGGGCAGCATGTGGGTAGTCTTAGGCCACTTGGCGGTGACTGAAAAATCCCAGCTGTGTGGCGGCCAGGATTCAAACCTGCGTCCCTCCTGGATCTCCCAGAGGCGGTGCCGGCACGCTAACCACTCAGCCACCGCCTCCCCATGCATGTGGTGAGGATGTTGAAGTCACCAAAAGCCTCACATGCCTTGGTATTGTAGTGCATAACAATGGTGGTTCTTACCAGGAAGTCACGCCACAGATTGGCCTGGCCCACGGTGTTCTGGGCTCCCTCAATGTGAGTGTTGATATGGTGGTGTTGATACCTGTGATACTTGTGCTCCCTGTCTTACTGTATGGCCCTCATGGTGTTCTGGGCTCCCTCAATGTGAGTGTTGATATGGTGGTGTTGATACCTGTGATACTTGTGCTCCCTGTCTTACTGTATGGCCCTCATGGTGTTCTGGGCTCCCTCAATGTGAGTGTTGATATGGTGGTGTTGATACCTGTGCAGGCGGACAAAGATTTGAACCTTTAAGTCGCTTGTGCTCCCTGTCTTACTGTATGGCCCTGAGACTTGGAGACTGAATAGAGATTTGGAGAAGCATGTTGGTGCCTTTGGTACCAAGTGCCATCACAGGATTATGGGGCATTGCTGGAATGCTTTTTGTCAAACCAGCAACTAAGCGATGAAACTGAATCAAGGCCGTTACCAGCTTAGTCCATGAACGCCATCTCTGGCTACATGGCCACGTGGCATGCCTCCCGGATGTCATCCTGCTTAGTATTTTTTTAGCAGAAGAAAACCTTGAGAGGAGGTCACCAAGGGGACACCCAAGTAATTCATGGCTGGGTTGAGTTGATCGATCTGGAGGGGCATGAAATGAGAAGTGAGGATGTGTGGAGGCTTCCGCCGGGGGTGGAGGCAACGCAGGAGTGAAGTGAAGTGATGTCTCCTGGCTTGTGCTCCTCATTAGTTAGTTATTGTGGAAATTCTTCCAGTTTGTATGTAGTATATTATTATTATTGCTGATTAACTGAGGCTCAATTATGAAGTAGGGAACAAGTGGTAATTCAATACCACAGTAGGATTAAGACTGCAGGGCAGAGGTTTTGAGCGTCTGTGAATCTTTGTTCTGATGTGGCACTCGTAACTTTGTGAATTGAACATCGCCGGCACTCTTCTTGAGACTAGATAGTGCCAAGAACACGCCTCCACACCTGTGTCCCCAACTTACTCATTCTCATACATTCAATCAATCAATCAGTGGGGGCATACGCTGGGGGGTGCATCGCCTCATCCACCCTACGAGTCCGAGGGTCCCTCCGGGCGAGTCTCCATGCCAACCCTCTTCCCATCCTGAGTACCTCCCGGCAGGATATATTGACTTGCTCAAGCCATAAACTCCATGGGTGTCCCTTGGCCTCCTCCACTCAGGATTGTCTCTCACAGAGACAACCTGATGAGCAGGATCAGCTTCAGGGTAACGTGCCACGTGCCCGTATAGCCGGAGTTGGCGTTGACGGACTATGCAGGTAATATATGTCCAATCAGTCTCACGGAGCAGTCAACGGTTCAACACAAAGTCATTCCAGCGATATCCCATGATTCTGCGTAGACAGTTATTACCAAAGGCATCAGTCCGCCTCTCCAAGTCTCCATTTAGTGTCCATGTCTCACGGCCACAGAGTAAGACAGGGAGCACGAGGGACTGGAAGATCCGGATCTTTGTCCTTCTGCACAGGTATTGACAACGCCACATACTCGTGTTGAGCGAGTCCATAACACCGTGGGCCAAGCCAATCCACCGTAAGACTTCATGGCGAGACTCACCGGTTATTTTAACTACACCACCAAGGTTAGTAATATTTTCCGAGATCTCAATGTCCTCGCCACATGCATGTACAGACTGTACTGTTCCATCCAGCAAGCCTCCAAACACCTGTACCTTGGTCTTAGCCCAGGAGACCTCAAGTCCCAAGGGCTTTGCCTTCTCGTGTAGTGCCTCGAGAGCCATCACCGAAACCTCCAGCGACTTTGCCAGGATTTTATTTATTTATATTTTTTTACATGTGGCCCATAGCGCTGGTGGGCTAATTCATATGGGCCTGATGGTTCGCCCGAGCCCGTCATGGCGCAGGCAATTGTTTATAGTGGCGCCATTATTATTGTCTCATGCTGCCCCCGGAGCTCATTCTTGATTTCACTTGCGCTGTACAGCTTCTTCTAGAGTCCGGGTTGACAGGTGGTCTTCAGGACAGCATGTGGGTAGTCTTAGGCCACTCGGTGGTGACTGAAAAATCCCAAGTGGTTAGTGCGGATTTGAACCCACATCATGGACAATGCACCAGACGTGAGGCCGGCACGCTAACCACTCAGCCACCGCCTCCCCATACTGGATACTGGGTTACTGGATCATAGTAAAAAACAAGGTCAGTGACCCTGGTATTGCCAGTGGATGCTCCACAATGACTCTGGTCCACAGCTCTGCCCAGTACCCAGTCCATACTAGTGTTGAAAAGCGATGGGGCAAGGACAGCCCTGCCTCACTCCTCACCTCACCGCTGGTCTTGGAGGTATCCCACAGTTCTACAGGGTTCTCAAGGGAGCCGAGCACATTGAACTGTTTGAGACTGTCACTGCATAGTCTTGAGCACATGCCAAGTCTTTCAGCCTTCTTGACCTGACATGAAGCTTGTGTTGCAACAATCCTGTGGTCAGTTGCAAAGAACTCAGTACTACGGTAAACCCTGCAGATCTGAAGGATCCTCCAACGAGTACTTACGAGGATGTGGTCAATCTCCTTAGCTACACCTACAGCATCGCTGTACCAAATCCAGCGGTGCAGCTCTGGTCTCTGGTACCAGAACCCCCTGGATCTTGCAAAATTCAGGAGAGAGCTGTTGATGTTCCTAGTACTAGAACCATGGGGACCAACACAGCCAGTGCCACTTGTAGTATTGAAGTCATGAGTGTGTTCCAGGGAGGGCACTGGAGTCGAGAACATTGTAGAACACCTCCTCAGTGTTACACACCTCAGTGCATACACCTCAGTAGGATGCCTCACATACAGCTCAGTAGGAGCAGCTCAAGAGACATGGAGTCCAGTGTGTGCTTTAGCCCCACTCGCATTATATGCTCATCAACCGGAGTAATAACCACAAATGGCAGCAGTTGGCTGGAGATGCCCATAGCTACGCCCTTGAGATGGAAGCCATTGCTCGTGCCGGACCAGTAGAAGCTCACTGTACTCGCCACTGAGGCCTCTGCCAGTCTCCACGTCCGACAGAGGCAGCCTCAGCTATGTCCACCTCCAGCTTCTGAGCTTATTAAGCAGGTGGGAAGTCATTCTCATCCCCCACACAGAACCCCTGAAGGTTAACCCCAGGCCTGGTTCTATGGGCAGGCACAGCCTCTGTTCTCTGACAGGGTTTGGGTAAACACTCTTGTCCTCCCAGCAAGTGTCTGGCCACCAGGCTCCTCAACATTTCAGGACAGCTCCTCCGAGGAGCCCACCTAAAGCCTAGGTCCCAACCCAAATGACCTCGAGGGTCGCATTTCCCATTCCAGTCGGGCCGAGCACATTCAACACACCACCACCACCTTTAATATAAAATATGATATATGGACGTCTAGAGCAGGGGAGAGACACTGAAAACTGAATGGCCGAGGCCCCCTTATAAAGCCGAAAAGTGCGCCATAGTGGACGCTGATTGGCCGGCTTAACAGCACACGCTCATTGGCTCTCAGCACTGCAGAAATTTAAAAAGTTGTAAACCGGTCATGTGCCCACAGTCTGCACCGCGGGCCACAGAAACGATCCTGGAGCCCTTCGGCAGGCCGCACCTAATGTTGAATGATGTAAAGTCCCGCGGGCCGCAGGTTGGGGACCTATGCTCTAAAGGTTAAAGGTTACCCCTGGCCTGGGTGTATGGGCTGGTGCCCCATCTGTACCACACAGCTGCTCCCAAAACAAGGGTGTGTTGGGATTTCTTAGTAGGTGAATATAGTCAGAAGTGGCAGCAAGTCACCTTGTATCAATGTCTGTTTCCTTACAGATGGAGGAAGGCAACGTTGAGCTGATGTCTGCCCTCACTGAGGCCACCAAGTGTGTGGAGGAGTTTAGGTCTGCAGAGTGACTCCAGTCCTCAGGCGGGCCAAGGCTTCAGAGGATACCAGGCTGAGGATCAATGGGGATTCAGTTCTTACTTCCGGACTTTATATTTTCTAAGGCTTATGGATTTACGCCTTTATATTTCCTAAGGCTTACGGTTATACTATAGTGTTACGTAGTGTTGTCGGGAGCATTTATTGGTGCAGCAGTTACTTGCATCCTGAGTGTTGCAGGGTGTGGCTGTTACTCTGCACTTGTGTACCCAGGCAGGTTTTACACACCTTTTCAGGCACTTGTGTACCCAGGCAGGTTTTACACACCTTTTCAGGCACTTGTGTACCCAGGCAGGTTTTACACACCTTTTCAGGCACTTGTGTACCCAGGCAGGTTTTACACACCTTTTCAGGCACTTGTGTACCCAGGCAGGTTTTACACACCTTTTCAGGCACTTGTGTACCCAGGCAGGTTTTTACACACCTTTTCAGGCACTTGTTTAACCAGGCAGGTTTTACACACCTTTTCAGGCACTCATGTACCCAGGCAGGTTTTCACACACCTTTTCAGGCACTTGTGTACCCAGGCAGGTTTTACACACCTTTTCAGGCACTTGTGGTGTACCCAGGCAGGTTTTACACACCTTTTCAGGCACTTGTGTACCCAGGCAGGTTTTTACACACCTTTTCAGGCACTTGTGTACCCAGGCAGGTTTTTACACACCTTTTCAGGCAAGGTATTTTGCTTTCATATCTTCACCTTAGTTTCAGGATGTCATTTTCACCTTTTGTAGATTTTTTGTATATTGCAAACATTTATTTTACTAAACTTCTACAAATTTTGGTGATTTTCCTTCCATACTCTGTCTTTCACTACAGTGGTAATATATGTATATCTCCATAGTAAAACTCTAATGCTAATAATTCAGTTTCAATAATGACTCCATGGCTGCCGTGAAATGTGTGTAGTTTTGTTTTCCCTGAACGCTGTTGTAGTCTGAACATTGCCATTGTGGCCTGCCGGGCTGCCGAGGTGATCTCTTCGCTGATTGGACAGCAGCTTGAGGCAGCCTTGCTCCGGCTCATCTTGAGAAACTGGACCTCCACACTGCATCTTGCCACTTTTTTCTGTAGCTCACACTTCTGCCTTGCAACTCTTACTTGGTGCCTTCTTCAGTGGACGGGAGAATAAGAGTGGACTGTGGATGGCTTGAAAAAACAAATTTTTAACTACAAAATAAGACACTATTTGAAGTCTGTCTCTTATATAAATGTTTCTAGTGCTTTATATTCCTATTTTTCATGAGATTGTTAAGGTAGTGCAAAAATAAACTTGCAGGTTACAGAGATGTTCTGAACACGGTGGCATCACCAGACTTTGAATTCATTGGGAGGGAAGGGAATTGTGCACATTTAAAAAACAACTTGTAGGTGCAGCTCTCAGCATGTCATGTTTGCTTGCTAATGATTTTTTTAATACATTCGTAATTCACTTTTATGCTATTATTAACTGATGAAGAAACTAAATATTGCATTACATAAGTGAGCTACAAAATCAATATCAATGGGGGCATACGCCGGGGGGTGCATCGCCTCGCCCACCCTACGGCGCAGAGACCCGGGGTCCCTCTGGGTGAGACTCATTAAGGCCCCCTTCTCATCCCAAGTACCTCCTGGAAGGAACCATCGACTTCCTCTGCGGGCGCCCCCATGGACTTCCTTCACTCATACACTCTTCACAAATTCATTCTCCCCCATTCTCATCATGTGTCCAAACCATCTCAGCGCACCATGCTTCACCCACTCCACCACTCCACAATCCACTCCTTTCACTGTCAACCCATACCAAACCCCTCACACACACTTCCATTACTTCCTCCATGCCATCCTGACACACCACACGCACCTCTTGTACAACTCATTTCCACTGCACGTATTCTTGATTGCTGCGCTGCACTCCATGTCCACGTCTCTGATGCATGCGACAGAGTTGGCAGGATAATACTGTTCCTTGTTCCCCTCTTTACCGCCATGCTCACACTTCTTCCTCTCACAACTCTCCCCAATGCACCCACCACCTGTCTGCCCTTCACTGCTCTTTCCCTCACCTCACCTTCCATGCTTACATACAACTGTCCCTAAATATTTCACCTCAGTCACCTCCTCCACTCTCTCCTCCCCTAACCTTATCCTACACTTCATTGTGCTCTTTGCTCTAACTCTGTATGGCTTTGCAAAATCAATGTCCTGTTCTCTCGCCCTCTCAAATACTATAACCTTGCGCTTTCCAGCATTCACTCAGCTTCCTCCTCTTACACACCCTGTCAAATGCATCCACTATCCTCTGTAGCGTCCCCTCATTCTCTGCCAACAGTACTGTATCATCTGAAAACAGGTCCGCCACCAATGACTCCTCTGTACCTCTCACTTTCTGCCTTGTACCAAGTTCCCCCACTCTGGCTTTCATTTCTCTCACAGAACCGCCCATGTACAGTTACTTTCTTCATCCTCTCATTTAAAACCCTGCCATACACTTTTCCTGCCACTCTGAGTAGACTTATTCCCCTGTAACTATTAGTCACCTCTGCTTCCTTTCCCTTTGTACAGCAGCACAACACTAGCCTTTCTTCAACCCTCAGGCACCTCACCCTGTTCCTGTTCCTGTTACATATCCATAATATCCATTCCACAACTACACCTCCTCCATACTTCAGCCAGTGGCCCAAGACTACCCACACGCTGTCCTGAAGACCGGACTCTAGAAGAAACCGTCTAAGTGAATCAAGAATGAGTTCAGGGGCAAAGCTTTAGTTAGGAATAAATTGCGCCACTTTAAAAATTGCCCGTGCCATGATGGGCTTGGGCCGACCACTAGGCCCCTGAAGAAAGCCAACCGGTGCTAGAGGCGAAGTTGTTAAAAAATAATAATAATAATAATCTGTTATGCCATCAGCTCCAGGGGCCTTTCCTACCTTTAACTTCTTCTTTGCCTCCTCTATCTCACCTCTCTCCAGCCTCCCCTGTGGATCTGGCCGCCCTACACTGATCTTTATTCCTACACTGCTCACTTCCGCTCTCCCTCCCACTCTTATTCATTACAGTTTCCTCTTTCCACACCTCCCTTATCTCCTTATTCCCCTCACAAGCACCCATCTCTCCTCTTCATGCTACAAATGTCACTCTTTCCTCCCCTATTTCACTTTTATCTTCTTTCCAGCAAAGTTTTTTGTTCTGGTATTTTGGTGATATTTTCCTTCCCAAATCCTCATCCACTCTCTTTACTTCCCTAACCAACTTCTTGCTCTCCCTGTACTTCCTCTCCCATCCCTCTCGCCTCCTCCATCATATTTCTCTCTAACATTTTCTTGTAGTTCCTTCTGTTCTCCTCAACTGCCTCTTTCTATCTCATCTGTCCACCACACAATTCCTTTCTTTCCTTTTCCACGACCTATACCTGACCACTGAACTCAAACACCTCATTCACTCCCACACTGCAGAGGACCTACCACTGACAGCACAGTCTGGCCAACACCATGAATCCAAGAGAAACCTTCCAGATTAATGAAGACCAAACTACATATGTAAACCTTATATGTCAGTAACACTCCTTCCCAGATGATCAGTCACTAGAACTACCAAGCCTATCAATGAAACCAGAGGACAAACCTGCCTCTAGCTTTGTATAAATGAAGTACCCACTGTCTTCTGGCGTACCTGGCACCTCAGGCCGCCTCCTCTTGGGATGACACTAGACTGACTTCCTCCTCCAGTCTTGTCTTCAGGGTTTTGTAATGACTGTAGACTGACTGACTGACTTCCTCTTTCAGCCTTCTGGGTTTTGTAATTTCATCTTCGTCTTCTCCTGGTTGTCCCTGAGAAGGCCTGAAATGAACCAAAAAGGAAACCAATACAAGTTCACACAGGGAACAAGATATATAAATGCATAGGGAACTAGAAGATACTTGGGAATATATACTTATTTTATGCATAAGAAAGAAAATAGACAGAGCAATACTTCCAAGACTGGAGAGCAAGACAATACATTCTCCCCTTCTTCCCCCACCCCAAAAAAAAGGAAAATTCTAAACCCTTTCACTAAGTTGTGGGGTCACTGGGCTGGGACGAGGCACTCAGAACAATGACACTTGTCAACCGCAGAGTCTTAGAGGGAAGCATCTTATTGGTGGGTTATGTGGAGTGAGTGGAGGTAGTGGTGTAGGTGGAAGGTAGAACAGTTAACCCGTTCACTGCGGTTGGCACAGATTTCGCCTTCACTGGTAGCCTGGTAACATATAGTCCCAAATCTTTCTCTGCCTCTGTGGTGGATAGTGCAGTGTTTCCCATGTGGTACTGGTATGCTGGATATCCTCTCCCAAGGTACAGGACTTTTCATTTTCTTCATTGAATGGTAGCAGCCACTTTTTGTTCCATTCCTGTAGCTTGGTGGTGTCTTCTTGTAGGAGGTTTGCATTCAAGGGGTTAAGGAGTACAAGTGGACTAAATATCAATGGTTACAAGTCACGAGTGGATAGAGTGAAGCAGTGGGGTATATTGCACCAGGAGCCACTGAGGACAGGACGAAGACAAGAATCTGCATCAGGGGAAGTCCTGTCAAGTAGGTCACAAAGTCTGCGTGCTTGGGGAGTCCAGCGAGGGAAGACGGGCAGAGATCGAGGCCCATCTTCGCAGCTCCTCAGTTTGCCTCTTTGAAAAGCCTCTAATGGAAGTTGCTGGGACTTTCATGGAGAGTTTCGTGATCCTAGTGATAGTCTTACACAACCCCTGCACCTTGAATGGGAAGAACACCTATGAGAGCCAGGCTGACCATCTCTGTGGCCTCCGGAAATGGTCGTAGTGGGAGCTAGAGACATTTAACCCGGTAGCAGCGATGGGCCAAATTTGTGGCTTTACCGTGTACCAGCGACGGGCCAAATTTGTGGCTTTACTGTGTACCAGCGATGGGCCAAATTTGTGGCTTTACCGTGTACCAGCGATGGGCCAAATTTGTGGCTTTACCGTGTACCAGCGACGGGCCAAATTTGTGGCTTTACCGTGTACCAGCGACGGGCCAAATTTGTGGCTTTACTGTGTACCAGCGATGGGCCAAATTTGTGGCTTTACTGTGTACCAGCGATGGGCCAAATTTGTGGCTTTACTGTGTACCAGCGATGGGCCAAATTTGTGGCTTTACTGTGTACCAGCGACGGGCCAAATTTGTGGCTTTACCAGCGACGGGCCAAATTTGTGGCTTTACCGTGTACCAGCGATGGGCCAAATTTGTGGCTTTACTGTGTACCAGCGACGGGCCAAATTTGTGGCTTTACTGTGTACCAGCGACGGGCCAAATTTGTGGCTTTACTGTGTACCAGCAATGGGCCAAATTTGTGGCTTTACCGTGTACCAGCGACGGGCCAAATTTTTGCCATGATATAAACCCCAAAAATAGATGATGCATAAACTGATCCCAAATGCGTTGATATATTTTATGAAATGCTTTGCGTGAGTGATGATTTTTTCTAATTTTTCTTGCTTAGAGGGGCCTTTAACCCGCAAACTGCTGTACGCCTTAACCCAGTAACAGCGGGGATCATGTTTCTTAATGGTCCCTCCAATCGAAAAAAATGAGAAAAAATCACCCTCACACAAACCATTTCATAATATATATCAAAGCATTTGTGATCAGATTATGTATCATCTATTTTGGGGGGTTTATATCATGGCACAAATTTGGCCCATCGCTGCTACACGTTAAAGCCACAAATTTGGCCCGTCGCTGCTACTGGGTTAAGAAACATGATCCCCGCAGCTACTGGGTTAATACCATGGTCCTAGAGCCCAAATAGTTGACCTTCCTGCCTAATATGAGGACCAGGACTAAAACCAGAAGCAGGGTACTGAAGTGGCGCTCAATGACCACCAACATCAGGAGCCGGTTCGCCAGTCCACCACAGAGTTATTGCAATCGCCCGAACCAATCTACTTTCTCCACAATGATCCGTTACTTCCACTCAAGTGCCGGACACTATAGAGACTTCCCATGTGGTTACCTAAAATTTCCTCCTTTTTATGTCAATGCCAATCACTACACAAGGCACTTTCCTGGTATTCTGTGTGCACTGTAGCCTGGAGATGATGGAACAAGAGTCGGCAGGGTGGAGAGGTAGGAAGGAAAGTTTGGTTTAGTCGGCGCAACATCTGTGGTCATATGCCGGAGAGAGACAGAAGGGGAAGGAATTATAGGAGAAGGGAACAGACCCCAGGAGACGGGACACAACATCTGTGGTCATATGCCGGAGAGAGACAGAAGGGGAAGGAATTATAGAAGGAAACAGACCCAGGAGACCCACGATTAATACCTGGTACCCATTCACTGCTGGGTGGACAGGGGCGTAGGGTATCGGAAAAGCCCCCCATTTTTTTCAACTCTGCCCGGGAATCGAACCCGGGCTCTCAGTTGTGAGCCGAGTGTGCTAACCACTGCACCACGAAGCCCCCGTAGGTAGGAAGGAGTATTTGGAGGGCGGAACAAGTGGAACAGCGGTGCAGATTGCAACTGGAAAGAAAGAATGATTAGAGAAAGTGGAGGAAGAGTGGATTGAAAAAAAATGTAGAGTGGAGAAGTGGAGTAGATTAAAAGTGGAGAGAAAGAGTATGATTAGAGAAAGCGGAGAGTAAGTATAATATGATGGAACAAGAGTGGAGTGAGAAGTGGAGTAAGATGAGAAGTAGAGTGGAGAAGTGGTGCAGATTGAAAGTGGAAACGAAGAGAAATAGTGGAGTAGGTGGACTAGGTGGAGTAGACGGCACTTGAAAGAAACTAGACTTGTGAAATAAACTGCAGCTAGAAACTTTACGTACATGTTAAAGAAAAAATGTGACTGTAACAAGGTGGAGCAGGCGGACGTGGAGGAGTGGAGTGTGGAGGAAGTGGTCTATGTGGAGTATTGGGGGTAAAGGGAAGAGAACAGCTAGAAATTACAGTAGAGAGGTGGAGCAAGTGGCGTATAGAAGGGTGGAGGTGGAGTGATGGTATGTGGAATGAGTGGAGAGGGACAGATTGGTGAGAGGAGGTACAGAGAAAGTGGAGTTTTGAGAAGATTGAACTGGAGAAGATAAGCAACTGGAAAGGTGGAAGAGTAGTCGGCAATGATAGAAGTGGAAGAGGAGTATGTGGAGAGGTGGAAGAGAAGTGGAAAAAGGTGGAAAGGGAGGGAATTTGAGTGGAAAGGCAGGGAATTTGAGTGGAGGAAAGGAAGGGAATTTGAGTGGAAAGGAAGGGAATTTGAGTGGAGGAAAGGAAGGGAATTTGAGTGGAAAGGAAGGGAATTTGAGTGGAGGAAAGGAAGGGAATTTGAGTGGAGGAAAGGAAGGGAATTTGAGTGGAGGAAAGGAAGGGAATTTGAGTGGAAAGGAAGGGAATTTGAATGGAAAGGAAGGGAATTTGAGTGGAAAGGAAGGGAATTTGAATGGAAAGGAATTTGAATGGAAAGGAAGGGAATTTGAGTGGAATGGAAGGGAATCTGAGCGGAATGGAAGGGAATCTGAGCGGAATGAAAGGGAAATTGAATGGAAAGGAAGGGAATTTGAGTGGAGGAAAGGAAGGGAATTTGAGTGGAAAGAAAGGAAAGAAAGGGAATTTGAGTGGAAAGGAAGGGAATTTGAGTGGAAAGGAAGGGAATTTGAGTGGAAAGGAAGGGAATTTGAGTGGAAATGAAGGGAATTTGAGTGGAAAGGAAGGGAATTTGAGTGGAAAGGAAGGGAATTTGAGTGGAAATGAAGGGAATTTGAGTGGAAAGGAAGGGAATTTGAGTGGAAAGGAAGGGAATTTGAGTGGAAAGGAAGGGAATTTGATTGGAGGAAAGGAAGGGAATTATTTGAGTGGAAAGGAAGGGAATTTGAGTGGAAAGGAAGGGAATTTGAGTGGAAAGGCAGGGAATTTGAGTGGAAAGGAAGGGAATTTGAGTGGAAAGGAAGGGAATTTGAGTGGAAAGGAAGGGAATTTGACTGGAAAGGAAGGGAATTTGAATGGAAAGGAAGGGAATTTGAATGGAAAGGAAGGGAATTTGAGTGGAAAGGAAGGTAATTTGAGTGGAAGAGGAGGGAATTTGAGTGGAAAGCAAGGGAATTTGAGTGGAAAGGAAAGGAATATGAGTGGAAAGGTAGGGAATTTGAGTGGAAAGGAATTTGAATGGAAAGGAAGGAATTTGAGTGGAAAGGAAGAATTTGATTGGAGGAAAGGAAGGAATTATTTGAGTGGAAAGGAAGGAATTTGAGTGGAAAGGCAGGAATTTGAGTGGAAAGGAAGGAATTTGAGTGGAAAGGAAGGAATTTGAGTGGAAAGGTAGGGAATTTTAGTGGAAAGGCTGGGAATTTGAGTGGAAAGGAAGGGAATTTGAGTGGAAAGGAAAAGAATTTGAGTGGAGGAAAGGAAGGGAATTTGAGTGGAAAGGAAGGGAATTTGAGTGGAAAGGAAGGGAATTTGAATGGAAAGGAAGGGAATTTGAGTGGAAAGGAAGGGAATTTGAGTGGAAAGGAAGGGAATTTGAATGGAAAGGAAGGGAATTTGAATGGAAAGGAAGGGAATTTGAATGGAAAGGAAGGGAATTTGAATGGAAAGGAAGGGAATTTGAGTGGAAAGGAAGGGAATTTGAATGGAAAGGAAGGGAATTTGAGTGGAAAGGAAGGGAATGTGAGTGGAAGGTAAGGGAAATTGATTGGAAAGGAAGGAATTTGAATGGAAGGAAGGAATTTGAATGGAAAGGAATGGAATTTTAATGGATAGGAAGGGAATTTGAGTGGAAAGGAAGGGAATTTGAATGGAAAGGAAGGGAATTTGAGTGGAAAGGAAGGGAATTTGAATGGAAAGGAAGGGAATTTGAGTGGAATGGAAGGGAATCTGAGCGGAAAGAAAGGGAAATTGAATGGAAAGGAAGGGAATTTGAGTGGAGGAAAGGAAGGGAATTTGAGTGGAAAGAAAGGAAAGAAAGGGAATTTGAGTGGAAAGAAAGGAAAGAAAGGGAATTTGAGTGGAAAGGAAGGGAATTTGAGTGGAAATGAAGGGAATTTGAGTCGAAATGAAGGGAATTTGAGTGGAAAGGGAGGGAATTTGAGTGGAAAGGAAGGGAATTTGAGTGGAAAGGAAGGGAATTTGAGTGGAAAGGAAGGGAATTTGAGTGGAAAGGAAGGGAATTTGAGTGGAGGAAAGGAAGGGAATTATTTGAGTGGAAAGGAAGGGAATTTGAGTGGAAAGGAGGAGAATTTGAGTGGAGGAAAGGAAGGGAATTTGAGTGGAGGAGAGGAAGGGAATTTGAGTGGAAAGGAAGGGAATTTGAGTATTTAAAATTCAGCCATGCACATGTTGCGTTTCTACAGTGCCAGATGATAGAAAGTATATGCTAAGTATGGCAGGGCGGTTTGTGGTAACGACCGTCATCGCTGTTCATGAGGCGTGGTCATTTACAGGGGTGGCAGGGGTCGGAAAGGGGTAAGGGTGGGGGTCACGATCCAAGTAGGGCAAGTAGGTAAAAGAAAATGCAAGTAAACAATATATAAATAAATAAATCACAGGGGAGGGGCGATAGGAATACGGAGAGGGAGGTTGTGGGATGTATTAAAAGGTCAGTGCAGACAACGATGGTAAGTAGAGATATGATGGGTGGACATGATGCTGCTGGCGTACACCCGCGGACACCTCAAAACGGAAGCCATGCCGGTCGTTAGCACAAAGCATGTTAATAGTTGTACCATCACACTATATAGGGCGGTATCACAAGGCACCTTCGCTTCTCACATTGACTATTTCTAAAGGTCAAAGAATGGATGAATCGGGTCCTAATGAGTGTTTCTTTGAAGTTCATGCTACTGAGGAAGGATCAAACTACCACCAGGGTCATGAAACTACTGATGGAAATGCCGTCAAATCATACGAAAGCCTTGTCAAATATGTGAACTTGGGCGGCGAAATGTTTTAAAATACGACCCATAGTATGTATTTCCTGGGGGTTGTGATGGCAGGCTCCTCCCTTCTCCTTTGCTGCACACCTCCAACAACAAACTATCCTGCCATACCCAGCATATACTTTCCAATTATGAGAGAGAGAGAGAGAGAGAGAGAGAGAGAGAGAGAGAGACCGGGGCAGTCCCTTTTTCCTTTTCCTCCCTTCGCTCATCGCCTCCCGTTTCACCTCCCTCCTCTACTTCTTCACTCCCTTCTGTTTCTTCTATTTCATCATCACCATCTTCACCTCTCCCTTTACGTCAACAACCATCACGTCATGGCCACACTTCCCTCCGACTATTGACAATTAATTTCCGTAGTATCAAAAACAAAATAGCCCAATTACACCATCTAATCACCTCACATAACCCCGACATAATAGTAGGGACTGAGTGAGACTTGGTTGACTCCTGCGGTGACAGTAGGGAGCTTTTCCCTCCCCCCTTTAGTATATGACCGCTTTTCGTAAGGACCGCCCGACAGACAGCACAGGCCTGCCCTTGACACAGACTGCGAAATCCCCTGGGTCCAGTTACAAACCTTCAACTGTAAATCTCTTCTTATTGCTGCTTTTTACAGACCGCCTTCTACTAATGCAGACTATTTACACAACCTTCAAATTTCTCTTTCACGCATACAGGCAGACAAACACATCTGGATCACAGGTGATTTCAACCTCCCCGACATTGACTGGACTGCAATATCCCCATTTGATCCTCCCGATGCTGACGCCCCAACCCCGTTATTCCCCACACAAACAGACGCCAACTACACGACACATTCGTTGACGTCATAAATACACTTTCACTCACAAACAGTACTCCAGCCAACACGAACACATACGGTAACGCGCCCCGCTGGCCACGGTGGTCCTTTGACCACAGCACACACACTTGACCTTTTTCTCACCAACAACATTCTTAACATTGCAAACACTCAGGTTGTTCCAGGACTTAGTAAGGTAAAGTTGGTGGCATACGCTGTAGCAGTGCGTGGCCTCGGTGCTCATCTCCGTAACATTGGCCCTTGAGCCTGTGGTGGGAGGGGGCCCATTACCCCGGTACACGGGGCCAGTGTGACATCCAGGTTACCACAGTTTACCTTCCCCGGGTTTCCCCAGGTACCCATTTATCGACCAACCCAAAAGGGAGGATGAACAGCTGGATGAGCTGCACGCCGACTGCCCGGGCCGGGATTCGAGCCCGGGCCCGCGGGAGTAGAAGCCAGGCACGCTGACCACTAGACCACGGAGGCGGACTTAGTGACCATGACATACTAATCATTTACGCTGACCTCCGACCGATTAGACATAAACAGAGACCCAGACAGATATTCCTTTATTCAAGGGCTGACTTAGACATGATCAAACAAGACCTACTGCTTTCAGCACTGACTTTTTTGCGACAGACCCACACACAAGACTTCTGTCCACCAACTGGAACAACCTGAAACACACCATACACGACTCTTATGAACAGACACATACCACACACACACACAAGACTTCTGTCCACCAACTGGAACAACTTGAAACACACCATACACGACTCTTATGAACAGACACACACACACACACACACACACACACACACACACACACACACACACAAGACTTCTGTCCACCAACTGGAACAACCTGAAACACACCATACACGACTCTTATGAACAGACACAACACACACACACACACACACACACACACACACACACACACACACACACGACTTCTTTCCACCAACTGGAACAACCTGAAACACACCATACACGACTCTTATGAACAGACACATACCACACACACACACACACACACACACACACACACACACGACTTCTTTCCACCAACTGGAACAACCTGAAACACACCATACACGACTCTTATGAACAGACACATACCACACACACACACACACAAAAAAAAAAAAAACACTTTCTAGTAGGTACACACTCCCCTTGTTTTCCAGGGATCTACGCAGACAACATCGCAAGAAACAAAGACTCTACAGACGCGCGCAGACATACAACACAACAGATAACTGGACCGCCTACAAAAACCACCAAAAGACATTTGCCAAAAACATAAAAGTAGCGGAACGCAAACACATCGCAACTTACCTCGCAGACAACGTAAGAAATAACAAAAACTTTTTTTTAAATTCCTTAAAACGCGCAAACACGACACTAACACGATTACATCACTGAAAGACAACACTAACACATTAGTAACCAGCCCACAACACAAAGCACAAATACTCAACACACAGTTCCAATCGGTATACACACAAGAACACAACCTGACACCAAACATGCCACACAGCCCCTTCCTCCCGATAGCCCCCCTTGACATTACGACTAACGGAATACAGAAATTACTGGAAGGACTCGACACAACTAAATCCACTGGCCCCGACAACATTCCCGCCTTCATCCTAAAATCCTTTGCCCCCATCCTGCAGGCCATATTTAATGACGAGATTTTCTATTCTCTTTTTCCATTATTCTCTCGGTCCCACACGTCCTCTGCGTGTATCGAAACACACGAGAAATTAATCACAACAAGGAGAGGGTATTCCCCGGCTGCCTAGGATTGAACCCGCGACCAGCGTGACGGAAGAACCACTCCTTACCGAGTCGGCCAAAGGGGTACCCCGCTGGCTAAGTGGGTTATGGGAGGCTCGTTCATCAGGCATAGTTGCCGCACTACACATATACACCCAATCCCTATCATCCACCTCATTACCCTCTGACTGGCTTTTGGCAAACATTAATCCATTGCTAATGACAGGTGACCGGACTGACCCAGCCAATTATCGCCCCATCTCACTAACATCGATTCCATGTAAAATTTTGAACACATAATACACAAACACATGATGCGTCACCTTGACACAAACAACATCCTTACTGACTCACAACACGGCTTTCGACCCAAACGCTCATGTGAATCGCAACTCATTACTACATTTCATGACATGACGAGGCTACTTGACCGACGTGACATTAAACAAGTTGACGCTATTGTTTTAGATTCTGCCAAAGCCTTTGACAAAGTCCCGCACAAAAGACTGACATTAAAATTGAAATACTACGGTATTTCAGGACCTATTCTTCACTGGATCACTGCATTTCTTACTAACCGGACTCAACGCGTTCTTCTTGACGGATCTTCATCTGACACTGTCCCTGTTTCTTCAGGTGTCCCACAAGGCGCCGCTCAAGGCCCCCTTCTTTTCCTTCTGTACATTAACGATCTTCCACTCTCAACAGAGTGAGTGACCGTGGTGCTGAGCGGAGGTGTTGCGCCTAGCTCCGCACAGAAAGTGTCGACATGGCCGCTGTTAGGGCCAAGGGACTGGGGGATTTGTGTTATGTTTGCGCAAAATTCACGGGCGAGAAGTTGACTGGTTGCTGTTTGTGCACTAGGTGGTGTCATGTGAAGTGTGCTAATTTGTCTGGGATCAACCTGGATAATATACCTAAAATAAATTGGATATGCACCCCATGCCTCCATAAAGCGTCTCTGGCTACCAGCAGTGTGGAAAAATTGGATGAATTCAAGCAAGAATTATCTAAGGAAATATCTGTGGTTAAGGATGAGGTTGAATCAAGGGCTGTGAAGGTGCAGGAGGAGCTGGGATCAGTTGTTGACACGCTTAAATGTGCTGAGCATGCTGAATCCAGTTGGGCTGAGGTGGCAAAGAGAGGCAAGAAGGTCAAGAAGAATCTCTTAGTTGTAAAAGCTTCTACACAGGAAAAGAAGGCGACAGACATTTACATATTTACATAGAAAATCAGACCACACAGACCCCATGGTCCAGACTAGGTGGTCTGTCCTGAAACCTAAGTGATTCAACGTTAATCAGATGGCTCCAAAACGTTGCATTTCAACTCTAGTTAATATTAAGTTGAAGGAAGTGACGGTCGAGCTTGTTTTTGAAGGAGTCAATCGTGTTACACTGGACCACTGACGGTGGGAGCTTATTCCATTCTCGCACTACAACGTTGGTGAAGAAAAATTTGGTGCAGTCTGAATTTACTTGTCTACATTTGAGTTTTACGCCATTGTTCCTCGTACGCAAAGTGTCATCGATCATAATTAATGTTTATCTGTCTTCATTCGTGAAACCATTAAGAAGTCTCCCAGGCATTGAATGGCATTCAAATAACTGATTCAAGATTTACAAATAGAGGTAACATTGTCATGAACTTTGAAAATGAGAACACAAGGGCTGAGGCTGCTCAAAAACTGGAGTCTGTTGAGCAAATTAGTACCAAGAGTGTTGGAAAGATGAAACCAAAGATCATGATATGCAATGAGCATAAAGAGAAGACCAAGGAAAAAATAAAGGAGACCATCTTAGACCACAATGAGTTCTTACACTCAATTGATTATGTTGAGAATAAGATTGAGCTAATTTTTAGTAGGCCTGCGGCTGGCGGTACGATGCACTACATAATGAGGTGTGACCCAACTGTAAGAGAGCTGATTCACAAGAATCATGACAAGTTAAAATTAGAATGGGGAATATACACAGTGAGAGACAGATACCATGCAATTATATGTTATCATTGTCAGAGATATGGCCATCTTGAGCCAACTGTACTGCCAAGACCAATGGAGACGCCCCAAATTGTTTCAAATGCGCTGGCAATCATAAATCACAGGAGTGCACCATGGCTGAGAAGAAATGCATAAATTGTGTGAGGTTCAAGAAGCCTGAAGTCAACCACTCGGCGAATGACCAATGTTGTGTAGTTCTCCAGACTGAAATTGAGAGAATTCGTAACATGACCGATCATGGCTATTAATTAGTGCTTGTACTCAAAGATAAATTGTGTGTGATGAATGTTCAGTGTGGTGAAAATGATCGTTGGATGTGGCCATATTCACCCAGTCCCAATCATCCACCTCATTACCCTCTGACTGGCTTTTGGCAAACATTAATCCATTGCTAATGACAGGTGACCGGACTGACCCAGCCAATTATCGCCCCATCTCACTCACAAAATTTTCGAACACATAATACACAAACACATAATGAATCACCTTGACACAAACAACATCTTTACTGACTCACAACACGGCTTTCGACCCAAACGCTCATGTGAATCGCAACTCATTACTACATTTCATGACATGACGAGGCTACTTGACCGACGTGACATCACACAAGTTAACGCTATTATTTTAGATTTTGCCAAACCCTTCGACAAAGTCCCACACAAAAGACTGACATTAAAATTGAAATACTACGGTATTTCAGGACCTATTCTACACTGGATCACTGCATTTCTTACTAACCGGACTCAACGCGTTCTTGACGGATCTTCATCTGGCACTGTCCCTGTTTCTTCAAGTGCCCCACAAGGCCCCCTTCTTTTCCTCCTGTACATTTACCATCTCCCACTCTCAACGCCTAACTCTTCCACTAGACTATTTGCCGACGATAGTTTGCTGTTTAGGGCAGTAAAGACTACCGACGACTGCATCATCATTTCATCGACGCCTGCTTCTAGGAGCTCCCACCAGGGGATGGCCACGGCAGAAGAGCTTCCAACTTTTTCTATCCAGACACTCCCTCCTTGCCTGCTCAAAGTTTCTCAAAGATCTTTCCCCCCTCTCCCTAACGTAGTCTTGCACCCTATCTCTCCATTTCACTGGAGGTAGTCCTCTAGCATTCCCTCCCTCTATCTCACTCACATACACCCTTCTGGTCATCTTACTCTCCTCCATTCGCTCCATGTGGCCAAACCACTTTAAAGTCTGTCGCTTCACTTCTTCCACCACTCCACACTTCTTCCCTTCACCCCTGTGACACATTACAAAACGCTCGTACACACTTTCATTACTCATTCCATCCATTCTACTCACACTACAAGCACTCCTCAAATAACTCATTTCCACTGTCTGCACTCTAGACCTCTGACTTTCATTCCAGGCCCACGTTTCAGTTGCATATGTGAGGGTTGGTACTATTACTGTCTGCCGACGACTGCAGACTACTACAAAAGACTTGGACGCCCTCCAGCGGTGGGAGCGCACCTGGCAAATACACTTCCGACCAGACAAATGGAAACGGTTAAGATTCACCAGAGCTCACAACCCCATCCATCACATTTACACTCTCCATAATTCAGACCTTGAATCAGTCCACACATACAAGTATCTTGGTGTCCACCTCTCCACTAACCTTAAGTTCAACACCCACATAGACCACATCAGTGCCACAGCCAACCGAACCCTGGGGTACCGAAGGAGGAATTTACATAACTGCACACCTGACATTAAACACATAGCTAATGACACTTGTGAGACCAACACTTGATTACTGCTCCACGGTGTGGGATCCTTACACACACAGAAACATTGATAGGTTAGAACAAATCAACACCAAGGCGGCTAGGTTCATTACAAACAATTACACTCGAACGCCTGGCATCACAACACGGATCAAACAACAGATAAACATGGACCCTCTTCACATACGCAGACAAGCACACAGACTTACACTTATGTACAAGATCACAACACTCACATTGACATTGATCCACAAACATACCTACACAACGCAAACAATCACTCGTACTTTCCACGCACCATACGTGACTGCAACAGCCTCCCTCAACAGATTTTAGAGTGCGGTACAATAGACTCATTCAGAAAACAAATACACACTCACTTGTTGTAGTGCGGCGACGGCCTGATGAACGAGCCTCCCATAACCCACTTAGCCAGGGGGGTACCTCTTTGGCCGACTCGGTAAGGAGCGGCTCTCCCGTCACGCTGGTCTGGTCGCGGGTTCAATCCCAGGCAGCCGCCGAATACCCTGATCTTGATTCATTTCTCGTGTGTTTCGATACACGCAGAGGACGTGTGGGACCGAGAGAGTAATAGAAAAAAGAGAATAGAAAATCTCGTCATTAAATTGTCACCACAACACACCAACACGAACAATGACACTTGATTCACTCCCCTCCCCTGCACACCCGGCTCCCCCGTCCCCCCAACAGCCAACACAAATATGCGTGTTATGCACCGAACTATAATTCTTGCCGAAAATTAGGGCAGGGTGTCAATACACACTCACTTGTCACCACAACACACCAACACGAACAATGACACTTGATTCACTCCACTCCCCTGCACACTCGGCTCCCCCGTCCCCCCAACAGCCAACACAAATATGCGTGTTATGCACCGAACTATAATTCTTGCCGAAAATTAGGGCAGGGTGTCAATACACACTCACTTGTCACCACAACACACCAACTCTAACAGTGACACTTGATTCACTCCCCTCCCCTGCACACCCGGCTCCCCCGTCCCTCCAACAGCCAACACAAATATGCGTGTTATGCTGAATGGGTGCCCTGCGCATTAAATATCAAGATCAAGAAGTATCAGACATGAAAACTGAACCAATGGATATTTGTGATATTATTCGTGAAAGCAATTAAGACACTCACTCACTCACTACGATGTTTGAGAATAAGTGCATTGAAGACTATTACTGAGGCTAACGTTGTAATTGTTGACGGCCCTCGAGAGCGCTGCATCAGCGGCGGAGCAGGGCATGAAACCTCATCTACGGTAAACGGTAAACACCTACTATCCATATCAGACCCTATGACATACCGTTTTTCACAAATATCTTTCAAACGAAGACTCGGATCCGCATGGGGCTTTGGCACAGATTGCTTCACACACTCCGCTAATTTTTGACGCTATTGTGCAATGCCAGATGCGGTTAATTATGGCGTTTACTCGTGACTGTGATGGCAAAACCTGCGTGAGCCACTTACACATTCGAACAGGTGAGGCGTGACGTATTTGTGACGTGTATCCACCGCCTACCTCCACCCCTGGCTTCCCCTACTCCCACCCCTCCCTTTCCCTCCCTCCTACCCTCCTTCTCCCCCGCACTCTCTCCCCACGCCCTCTTTCTCCCCTATACCTGCCCCCCTCTCTCTCTCTCTCCTCCGAGGAAAATGATCGAATGTTTTAAAATACTTAATGGTTTCACGAATGCAGACAGAACAAAATTGTTTATGATCGATGACACTTTGCGAACGAGGAACAATGGCACAAAACTCAAATGTAGACAAGTAAATTCAGACTGCACCAAATTTTTCTTCACCAACGTTGAAGTGCGAGAATGGAATAAGCTCCCACCATCAGTGGTCCAGTGTAACTCGATTGACTCCTTTAAAAACAAGCTCGACCGTCACTTCCTTGAACTTAATATTCACTAGAGTAGAAAAGCAACATTTTGGAGCCATCTAATTAATGTAGAATCACTTAGGTTTAAGGACAGACCATCTAGTCTGGACCATGGGGTCTGTGTGGTCTGATTTTCTATGTAAATCTCTCTCTCTCTCTCTCTCTCTCTCTCTCTCTCTCTCTCTCTCTCTCTCTCTCTCTCTCTCTCTCTGTCTCACTTGTGATGTACACGAGATATGAATACATGCACACGTATGACTTGAATTAATGGCAGATAAATATGAATTATATGAAGTCTGCATCAGCATCAACAGTGCTGACGAGGATGACCTGTTTGTCGATGGTGATGAATTTTGAATTAATATATATATATATATATATATATATATATATATATATATATATATATATATATATATATATATATATATATATATATTGTTACGCCACCCCCTACCACAACCATCCACGGGCAGGCAGGCGGCGAGATCCCCACCAGAACAGCCACACGGGCACCAGTCACTCACAGCGGCCCACACAGAACACCGAGGGGAGGAGAGAACGAGGCAGGGCACAAAGGATACACGTTCAACACTAAGTTCTAGTTTAATGACAGGTTCCTCACACAGTACAGAGTACAGCAACTTTCAAGGCACAGAACAGTTAGTTAATCAGGCACAGTACAGGGGCACGGCAGACACGCACACCGGATGCACACAGCTCGCGAGCGGAGCAGCTCAACACTCTCTCAAGCCCAGACACGCGTCTTCACTACAACTCCTCAGCCACCCTTGCTCCCCCACTGCTCGACTCAGCACTTCCTGCCCGGCGGCCCGGCGGCCCCGGGCCCCCTCCTGTCTCTCTTGTCCCAACAAGTAGAGTTGCACCATGCTGAGCTAACATTGCATCATGCTACAAGTTCATCACATTACACATACAATCATTCACATACAGCACATTCGTAACACTATCTCCCCCTTCAGAAGGCAGTCGACCCGGCTGCCCCAACATTCAACAAACAAAACACATGAAATAAATCAAACTAATCAGTCCCCTGGGACATCACTAAAGTCTCTTAACCATCCCGGCCGACGCCTCTCTCGCCGAGGGCGCCGCTGGGATGCGGGCGGCGGTAGGCAGGCGGTGGCACCCAGAGCGGCGTCGTCGGCCCCAGGTACTTGCTCAGGGTCGTCACTGACATCTGCCGCTTCGCCCGCACCGCCCATGTTCTCGTTCGCCCCTTGGTCGACCTCTGACACGTCCTCGTCGCTGCTGCTGGGGCTCACGTCCTCTCCTGCGCCGGTCGTATGTCTCCTTCATGGCCTGGCCTGCCACCTTGAGCTTGCCCCGTACGCGTCGGTGCACCTCAGCCAGGCTTTCCTGCAGTGCCGCTGCGAAGCCAGAGGTGACGGTGGGCAAGCTCACGTCGGGAGGCCGCCCCGTGGCCAAATCCACCGGTAGCCTGAGCTCCCGGCCGAACACTGAACACAGAAAAATACATGCAATACACATAAATCAGTCTGTCCTCCACAGTCTCTTCTCGCGCCCCCAAGGGGCTCCGCCTGTCAGCCACGCCGTCGACCAGCCGCCAGTCCTCAGTGGGCTCTTCCACGCCATCCACTCCACGTGACGCTCGGGACAGTCGACACCGGCTCCTGGCCTCCACCCTCGGGGCAAGGTGCCCTCGCTCAGCCGTGACTACCTCCCCACGCAGCCATGCTCGTAAACCTCCTGGAAGCAAAGGGCACCATTCCGGTCACGCTCTCCAGCTCCCGTCCGAGGCCACCACGAGCCTTACTGGCCTGCGTCAGGTAGTCGAGGCCCAGCAAGCACGGCTCGTCTCGATCGGCGACGTCCATCGGCCGGCGCTCCACAGCGCTGCCTACGCCGATACGAGCCTCCACTGGCCCTCCAGCAGCACACACTACCCGGGTCAGGCGCCGAGCACTCCTCAGCCCCCGGTGTCCACTGTCACGCGTCGTGGCTACAACCGCTAAGCCTCCCACTGGCAACACGCTGGTCGGGCGGCGGCAGCTTACTCAAGGCGGGGCCCGAGGGCGGGAGACGGCTGGAAGACGGCTCCCTTCTCCAGCCCGTCCGCGCTTCCCGCCCGTGCCGCGTCCCTGGACCTGGGACAGGTGCTCAAGCGGTGGCCTGACTGGCCACAGTCCTTACAGCGCGGCTGGAGGGCGTCGGGGCTCGGCCGGTCAAGGGAACGCGTCCTTCGCTCCCCCAGGCACCGACTGCACCTATGCCCCCTCTTGCCACAGCCCCCGCACGAGCCACGGAGACCCTCCGGGCTCGCCTTCATCGGCGCTGCCTTCATCTTCACCTTCGCCATCCGGCCCCGGAGGTCATGGCAGGGCGGGGCGGCCGCCGCTAGGCCGCTGATTGTCGTCAATGCCCCGAACTCCAAGGCCCTCGTCAGCGCGTCGTCGGTCCACGGCAGGGGGTGAGAGTCCTCGCCAGTCTCGTCCCTCAGCGCCCGACAGTCCGCACAGAAGCGCTGTGTGCCGTCCTTCTTCATATCCAGGACGACTGCTGAGGGCCATGGACTGTCTGTCCGCTCCATCACCCCCTGCGCCGCCAGCTCGTTGACGGCGCGCTGCAGTTCCTCCCGCCTGACCGGCACGACACGTCGGGGCGGGCTCCTGGTGGGCACACTATTTCCCGTGTTGATGTTGTGCTTCACCAACCCCGTGCAGCCCAGATCCAAGTCACCCCTGCTAAACACGTCCGCGTACTGGGCCAGGGTGTGGCGCACCTTCGTCTGCGCCTCCGTCAGGTGAGCGGCGCTCCGGTGCGCTGAATCCTCCAGGAAGTTGGGCAGCGGCCCCACAGCGGCCGACTCCTTGCTGCCCGGCGTCTCCTCTGGGCGCTCCACCTCCTCACAGGTGCCCAGCTTGGCACCAGCGGGTACTTTCCGAGCCTCGTCGGAGGAGTTAGCCACTAGCACCGTGACTGACTCCTCCCCCGCTCCTTCGAGACTCCGTCTGGCTGCCACACCACCAGGCAGCTGCAGGCCCTCCGTGGACTCCACCGTGCCTTCCGCTGGCATCGCGTCCGACCCGCAACACAGGACCTTCCTGGCCTCCGTCCCCGGGGCAAGGTGCAGTCGCTCCGCCGCGACTACCTCTGCACAGCCGACCTTCGGGAGCAAAGGCGCCTGTCCGCGCAGCCTCTCCAGCTCCCGTCCAAGGTCGGCACAGGCCTCGCCCTGCGTCAGGTAGTCGAGGCCCAGTACGCACGGCTCGTCTCGATCGGCGATGTCCATCGGCCGGCGCTCCACAGCGCTGCCTACGCCGATACGAGCCTCCACTGGGCCCTCAGACTGCACGCAGTGCCCCGTGACGCCACACAGCCTCTGTGGCGCGTCCTGGAGTCGTGTAGCGGCCGGCATGTCAGGCCGCCCCAAGGTCCTCTCGGCGCTCCCCACCAAGCGGCCGGGCCCGTCCACCAGTGTTGCCAGATGGTCCCGGTAAAATTTCAGGAGATCTGTTGCCAAAATTTCTGGAAATTTCAAAAAAATTCTGACAATGTGCTGTGGCACATAAAAAATAACCAAACCAAACCTAACTTAACCTAACCTAATTGTTTTCACAACATTTCTTTGTTTTTTCCATACTCGTTTTGGTAAATATATAGATTATGCCCGGGTCTGAATCTTATTATTTGTACCTCTCTACTGCTTCCTGGGATAAAAACGAGTATCAAAATACCAAAGAAATGTTGTGCAAATACTTAATTACGTTAGGTTTGGCGTATACGGCCAACCTTCTTGATCGGTTACATGGCTGGCTGAGCGACAATTCAGATTTTCATTGTATGTATTACAAGAATTAAATATTATCTTTTTAATTAGAAGTTACGCAGTGTAATACTTATCAAGTATGCAACTCTTTTACTGGGATATTAAAAGCAATTGTATACCTATATTGTTTGCCGATGTATTTACATTTTTATCCCTTAGATTATATCGTTGGGTCTTATCGTCTCATCGGTAACCTTGAGGTACGAGACGATGGCGGTCAAGTTTGGGCGGACACCCGGACAATAACTTGCAAAAAATCTGGAGAATTTCTGACAATTCGTTCAAATTTCAGAAGATTTTACAGTAATTTCTTAAATTCTGACAAAATGTCAAAATTTCAGAAGATCTCCAGAAATTTCTGACAATCTGGCAACACTGCCGTCCACTGAGCCCCGTAGCGCTGTCGTCAGCAGCAGCGCCTTCTCATCCTCGCCCCAGCCCTGGGCAGCAGCTGGCATCTTGAACTTGGCCTCCCATGCCAACTTCCCGTCGTGCTCCGCTGGCTTAAGCCTCCCTGAGCGCGGGGAGGCCGAGGGGCCGCAGAGAGGAGCGGGCGGACCACGTGGGCTGCAAGCCGGCCGGCATGGCGGAGAGGGAGGCGGTGAGAGAGGCAACGAGGCAGGGTTAATGGGTCCGACTCCAGCACCAGCTGGACCCAAGGGAGCGGCTCCGACGGCTCCCCAGCCTCCTGCAGCCTCCACCGGCTCCGCCACGACGCCACCGGGCTTCAGGGGCCCTTGCCAGGGACCCCACGCGGAGCCCCGCCAGTCCGCCACCCGTGCACCCGCCGCCAGCACACGTGACGCTTCTTGTTCCTCCCCGCACCACGTTGCCACCTCTCGCTGCTGCCATGGGAGAGAGAGCGGACTACGTGACCTGCGAGCCGGCTGGCATGGAGGAGAGGGTGGGGGTGAGGGAGGCAACGAGGCGGGGGCTCCCCAACCTCCTGCGGCAGCTATTGGTTCCGCCACGACGCTACCAGGCTCCAGGAGTCCTTGCCAGGAGCCCCAGATAGGCCCCTGCAGGACCGCCGCCCCGGCGCTTCCTGCCAGAACTGAGCCTTCTTCCTCCGCGTGCGACGGTGCCACCTCTCGCAGCTGCCTCTCCGCCTCCCTCAGGCCCCGGACCTCGCCTTCCTGGGTCCGCACCTCCTCCAGCCGTTCACTCCTCGCGCTGTCGCAGCCCTGGTCGGTGTACTGCTGGGTTTCCACCTTCAGCGACGAGAAACAGCTCTGGAGGATATCGGCAAGATGGCGTGCCTGCTCGTCTGCCCTCTCTTCTGCCCTCTGATCCAATTCCTGCCTCAGACTGGCCAGCATGGCAGCGAACAATTCCATCTGGCCCAGCTTCACCTCACCCACGTCAGCCTCGGCCTTGCCCGTCTCCTCACCCTCACGGCGATCACTGGGGGACGCCATGACACTCGGCGCGCTTCACTGTTCACTTATCCCACTCCTTTGACACCAAGTGTTACGCCACCCCCTACCACAACCATCCACGGGCAGGCAGGCGGCGTGATCCCCACCAGAACAGCCACACGGGCACCAGTCACTCACAGCGGCCCACACAGAACACCGAGGGGAGCAGGAACGGGGCAGGCACAAAGGATACACGTTCAACACTAAGTTCTAGTTTAATGACAGGTTCCTCACACAGTACAGAGTACAGCAACTTTCAAGGCACAGAACAGTTAGTTAATCAGGCACAGTACAGGGGCACGGCAGACACGCACACCGGATGCACACAGCTCGCGAGCGGAGCAGCTCAACACTCTCTCAAGCCCAGACACGCGTCTTCTCCACTACAACTCCTCAGCCACCCTTGCTCCCCCACTGCTCGACTCAGCACTTCCTGCCCGGCGGCCCGGGGCCCCCTCCTGTCTCTCTTGTCCCAACAAGTAGAGTTGCACCATGCTGAGCTAACATTGCATCATGCTACAAGTTCATCACATTACACATACAATCATTCACATACAGCACATTCGTAACAATATATATATATATATATATATATATATATATATATATATATATATATATATATATATATATATATATATATATATATATATATATATATATATATATATATATATATATATATATATATATATATATATATATATATATATATATATATATATATATATGTGGTCAGTTATTTACATTATTAATCCACCTATCATATACTCGCTGTCTATTTTTGTTTGCTATGACTTTTTAACATAGCTATCTACATGAACACATGTCGCATAGCAGTCTTTTCCTAATATCAGAAGAAAATTTTCATATATTTCTCCAATTTCGTTTCACGTTTTTACTCTGCAATGAATTCCCGCTTCAATTCCATCCTTATTCCTTTCCGTCTCTTGCGATTTCCTATAAATGATCAAGCGTCAGCTACGTGCTTCATCCCATCACACGCTCAACGTAACCTGTGGGAAGGAGGTCATATACTCGTACAACTTTCATTGGTTGTATAATTGCCAAACAAACCTCATACAGCACTTAAGCAACATCCAGTTACGCTGGAACAGGAATCAGGGTCGTGTGCATAAAACACCCTACCATACTTGGCATATACTGTCGAGTTATCCGCCATTATAGACAAGTCATATGCGTGCAAAGCCTCACATCGCAAGTGCACCGAGAGAGAGAGAGAGAGAGAGAGAGAGAGAGAGAGAGAGAGAGAGAGAGAGGGCGGGAGGAGAGGAGGGTAGGAGGGAGAAAGGAGGGGATGGGAGTAGGGGAAGCCAGGGGTGGAGGTAGGCGGTGGATACACGTCACAAATACGTCACGCCTCACCTGTTCGAATGTGTAAGTGGCTCACGCAGGTTTTGCCATCACAGTCACGAGTAAACGCCATAATTAACCGCATCTGGCATTGCACAACAGCGTCAAAAATTAGCGGAGTGTGTGAAGCAATCTGTGCCAAAGCCCCATGCGGATCCGAGTCTTCGTTTGAAAGATATTTGCGAAAAACGGTATGTCATAGGGTCTGATATGGATAGTAACTGTTCCACTAGACTATTTGCCGACGATAGTTTGCTGTTTCGAGCAATGAAGACTACTGACGACTGCAGACTGCTACAAAAAGACTTGGACGCCCTCCAGCGGTGGAGCGCACCTGGCAGATGCAGTTCCGACCAGACAAATGCAAACTGTTAAGATTCACCAGAGCTCACAACCCCATCCATCACACTTACACTCTCCATTATTCAGACCTTGAATCAGTCCACACACACAAGCATCTTGGTGTCCACCTCTCCACTAACCTTAAGTTCAACACTGACATAGACCACATCAGTGCCACAGCCAACCGAACCCTGGGGTACCTGAGGAGGAATTTACATAACTGCACACCTGACATTAAACACATAGCTAATGACACTTGTGAGACCAACACTTGAATACTGCTCCACGGTGTGGGATCCTTACACACACAGAAACATTGATAGGTTAGAACAAATCAACACCAAGACTTGGTAAATGAACTACTAATTTTACTCTCTGGTTTAAGTGATCAACAATTAATTCTACTTTGAGGTATAATTAACCAACATTATTAAGGAGTGCCCATGCCAGGCACGACATTAAGAATATTTTTCTGTTGACCAGCAGACTTACTATAGTCAAACCATTTCCAATAGTCTGTTGAGGCAGTGGCTTCTGCAGGTCCTTTCCTCCCTTCTGCTTTGCCACACAGTTCCAGTTACCTATTTCCTCCGTTTCCTGTCCCGTCTTTCACAAACTGGGCACCTGTAATGCACCACTACTTGATTTACATTTCTCAGCCCTGAGCATCTCTTTGTGGCACCACTTATCACCCCCTGTGCACAGGGCAGAGTTAGTAGCCATTTCTCTTCCACACCAACTACCTTCCTGTATAGATGATTTCTCAGTAATTACTTATTTGTTGTGCTGTATCAGCTGTTACGTGCTACATCAAGCTGTAATACTCAAACTGCAGGTTAATCCAATAAAAAAAAAGTGAATGACTAAGTCATGTGTTATTATTCCCAAGCTCCATTGGCAATGGCGAGTACACATTATATAACTGAAGCATATTACACATTCATTGAACACAATTAAAACTAACTACCCTAATCAAATTAAATGTAACCTAACCTCATCTGACCTAATGAAACTAAATATAAGGTAACCTAACATAACCTGGCCTTAATGCCTGCTCCCAAAATGAAATAAATGGAAATAAATATGATATTAATTTGAAAATATATCTGAGGAACAAAAAGAGGGAAAATGACAAGAATTGAACTATGAAACAAGAATTGTTGGCTTCAAGATGACCTCAACTGACTAAGAATGACAAGATCTACGCAATGTGACAGGTCAGAATTGAGTCTTGAAAATGATTTCTGATGATTAAGAATGACATGATCTACTGAATGACAACAATTGTCTGCTTTGAAAATGACCTCAGCTGAAATAATATTGCATGCATTTAACCTTTTACATCCCTCTCCAACATCCTATTCCATTCAGTCACAACTGTTACCATAATCCCCTTTTCTCTCTTATATACATACATCACTCAAGTAGCATGTGCTCAATCATATCGTCACCCCTCTTTCACACCTACATGAATGTCACACCTTGGGACTAACACCTTGCCACCATCTGGAAGAGGATGTCCTCCCCCTCCCCGGCACCACCACACTGCACTCAACCCTCCCACCACTATCATTCCAACCTCCCACTGATGTGTTAGATCCCTGAACCCCTACCTACTGTTCTTTACAATGTGTTTATAATGTGTACATTTTTAGCTTAGCGGCTGGTAAGACCAAATACACTATATTATTACTATTAACACACACACACTTGACCAATAAGCCCAGGCCACAACAGCCAGCCCAGCACAGTCACCAAAAAGATCAGACCTTTCACAGGACCCACCAACCACATGAAGCCTGGGGTGGAAAGTGAATAACAGATCATGCCGTCACAGTCACCATTTGTTCCAACAGATGAATATTTTCTGTTCTCTGTGCTACACACAGCCCTGTAACACCACCACAACAAACACTTGCACTCACACACACAGCAGAACTGAATCAGCACAGCACCTCAGGAGAAGTGGACCTTCATGTGGCTGACAATCTCACCCTTAGTCATGAAACGTTTCCCACAAACATCGCACTTGAACCCTTTATGACCAGAGTGTCTGAAGACATGCCTGCCCAATAGACTCTTCAGTTTGAACCTTTTCCCACAAACTTCACACTCATGACTTCTTGCATCAGTGTGTGTAACAAGGTGTAATTTGAGGGTACCCTTCCGACTGAAACATTTCCCACAAACTTCACACTCATGATTTCTTTCACCAGTGTGTGTAAGAGTGTGTAATTTGAGGGTACCCTTCTGACTGAAACATTTCCCACAAACTTCACACTCATGATTTCTTTCACCAGTGTGTGTAAGAGTGTGTAATTTGAGGGTACCTTTCTGACTGAAACATTTCCCACAAACTTCACACTCATGATTTCTTTCACCAGTGTGTGTAAGAGTGTGTAATTTGAGGGTACCCTTCCGACTGAAACATTTTCCACAAACTTCACACTCATGATTTCTTTCACCAGTGTGTGTAAGAGTGTGTGATTTGAGGTTACTCTTCAGACTGAAACATTTCCCACAAACTTCACACTCATGATTTCTTTCACCAGTGTGTGTAAGAGTGTGTAATTTGAGGGTACCCTTCTGACTGAAACATTTCCCACAAACTTCACACTCATGATTTCTTTCACCAGTGTGTGTAAGAGTGTGTAATTTGAGGGTACCCTTCTGATTGAAACATTTCCCACAAACTTCACACTCATGATTTCTTTCACCAGTGTGTGTAAGAGTGTGTTTCTTGAGGGTACCCTTCAGACTGAAACATTTCCCACAAACTTCACAAGCATGATTTCTTTCATCAGTGTGTGTAAGAGTGTGTTTCTTGAGGGTACCCTTCTGATTGAAACATTTCCCACAAACTTCACACTCATGATTTCTTGCACTGATGTGTGTAAGGGTGTGTGTGTTGAGGTGACCCTTCTGACTGAAACATTTCCCACAAACTTCACACTCATGGTTTCTTGCACCAGTGTGTGTAAGGGTGTGATGTTTGGGGTTACTCCTATTACTAAACCTTTTGCCACACTCCCGACTTTCATGAGGTCTTACACCAGAGTGTGTGGGTGTATTTGTTGAGGTCATCCTTCCCTGCATGTCTTTTCTCACACTCTTGGCTTTGGTCAGTAAACTTGCTCTCATTCTCAGATCTTCTCACACTTCTGAAATTCAAACTTCCCCCTTTGTGGATGAAGAGGCCAGCAGTTGTTGTTGGTGGTGGTGGTTGTGTTGGTGGTGTTTTTTATCACTCCTGAACCTCACACCAGTAGCAGTCTGCTCCTGCTGATCCCAGCCACTCCAGCTGCTGTCCCGCCTTGCAGCCTCCACTGCAACACTACTCTGGATGTGAGGAGTTGGCTGGCCTTGAGGAACCTCAGAGATGCTGGAGAAGGCGGCGAGGTTGCTTCAAAGCCACACTCAGTGACCAATTGAGCAGGCAAGGCGAGGGATGCACCAAGGAGTCCTGAAGTCAGCGGCAGCAGGGACGGAACAAGTACTGACCACAGCAACTGTCTCGATGCCTCACTTCAACACTAACACCAGTGGTGGACATTGGGACACAAAGTCATGTGCTGAAAAAAAAAAAAAAAAAAGAACATAAGAACATAAGAACGTAAGGAGTCTGCAAGAGGCCGGTTGGCCTATACAAGGCAGCTCCTGTACACTCAACCCCACCTTACCTCTCCATCCATGGCTTTATCTTGTATTGGATCCTATGCACTTAGTGTATTTGGGTGTTATGAAAACTTCTCAATCTTTGGCTCAAAGGACCCTTAAATGTAAGGATAGGCTCACAAGAAAAACTTAATATCTAAAAACCTGGTCAATGTAGCAAAATTCATGCCTGCGGAATTCAACCGTAAACCAAGGTCGCTAGATGAACTTGATAGATTCAAAGCAAATGAGTCAAGAAGTTTTCTTCTATATACAGGCCCTGTGGTTTTGAAAGATACCACTGACATCAACATATATAACAATTTCATGTTGCTGTACAGTGCAGTCAGTCTCTTGTCCAGAAAAGATATTCCAAATTCTGTTGAGTATGCAAAAGACTATTTACTCAAGTTCACTGAGCACTTTATCCAGATATATGGGAAAAGATATGCTGTTTACAATGTTCGTAATTTGTGGCATCTACCTGATGATGTCGCAAAACATGGTACTCTTGATAGTTTTTCGGCATTTGAATTTGAAAACTTTTTGGGAGTCATAAAAAATCTCTTGAGGAAACCCAACTTCCCTTTATCTCAAGTTATCAATAGGATTTCAGAAAGAAATATAAGTATGGATGTGGAAGAACATATCTATCCTGTCCTGAAAAAGATTCACGCACAAGGCCCTTTAGTTGATGAAATGGTATGCCAGCAGTACAAGGAATTATACTTGGAAAAATACTGTTTGAAAGTCACACCTGCTGATCAAGGAGTAATGATTAACAATGAAATTGGATGCATTCAAAATATTATTTCAAATAAATGTGAGCCTAATAATATAAGTATAATATATCAAGTATATCAGGTTAAGGAAATTGTTTTTCATTACCCATTATCATCTGCAAATTTAGGAATTTACAAAGTTAAAACACTGCAAAAAGATTTGAAGATATCTTCTTACATGCCAATCCAAAGAAAATATTTGCTGATACAATTATCACAAAATTCATTTGCTGCTTTTCCACTTGTTCACAGCCTTCAGCCACAGTGATTCAATCAATCAGCATGACTTCCAAAGAGTTTTGTGTAGTTGTGTTTGTTGAAACACAAGAGGTGGATGTTGCTCCAAGCATTTGGCTTTCAAAAAATGAAAGAAAATGTAGATGGCCTCCATACAGAGACTCCCAGAAAACTCAAAAGGCTATCAAGGACCAAGTCATGCCTGGGGAAAGTTGGCCTACCTATCCAGTGTGAGTACTTGGCTTTTAGGGTGAGTATTTTTCTTCCTGTTGAGGTATTATTTGGCCTCATGTAGGCTCATACTGTCCCCTGATTTCCTATGGTACACATTCAATCACAGACAAGTTGGGGATTGCAGTTAGTTAATCTTTGAAGTTGCACCTTTGATAGGATGTTAATTCAAAGGTGTTGAAATTATTATTCAGGATTTATCATTACAGATTGAAGCGTAAAACACTTTATGAAGACACAGACTGCTCTGACTCATCTGGAGATACATCAACTATGCAGCCAAGCCCGAGCACAATTCCAGAACCCCCTCGTGTTTCTGGTTTCCCATCTCTTCAAAGAAGTAATGCTTTTTGCATCCCTAAGGTTGACAGAGACACGCATTCTGACCGTAAGTGATGCTGCCAACTTTGCATAAACATTTTGGGTGTAACTGTAATATCTTACATTTATCTTTTAACTTTTTTGCAATATTGATAAAAGCTTAATTTGTATACATTGGTTATCATGTTTCATATAAGTAATTTAGATATTCAATTAGTATACCTCATGAAAAAATTCTCGTGAAATAGTAGTGAAACTGGAATTTTTTCAAGCTTCATACATGACATCATTGTTTAAAAGACTTACTGAACCTATACACTCTAATCAGAGTACCTGTAGACCAGAATGATTGCATGCAAATCTATTCCAGGAACTGATGGACATAGTTGAATTTATCACACTGGTCACAAATCAAATCTACACACGGCCATTCCAGCACTACAGTAATGTTAACATTACAGTCTGGCATGTACACAAGTATATCCTAAGGCACCTGATAGACATAGGTCACACTGGTTACAGATTACACTTATATCTATAGCCATTCTAACGCTACAGTAACCTTAACATGCACTTTACACAAGATACATGGGCTTACCAATGTGGACTAAGCCACCATGGTAAGGTATGGTCTGGAGTTAAAGGCTGACTAACAACAAAATCACTGTGTGATATTTCATTACATACTATTCTACATACTATTCTGCTTGTTCTAGTGACTTAGAAATCTGAATCTGAAATTTCTATGGCAACTTTTTCTTTGAGAATTGAAGACTATTCTACTTGCTTTAGCAAGATGTGAGACACGCATGGAAGATCAAACTAAACTGCTTCAACAACTAATGGCAACGCAGAAGGATATGCTACACCAGCTGTTGACAATGCAGTCAGTATCATCATCATCACAGGAATATGACTTTACTGCTGTTGATGATGTACTACCAATTGAAACACTTCAGGATTTGATGCTCTTGAAGGAAGACTGACATCTGATCAAGAATTTAAAGAGCTTATGGTAAGTAAAATTAATAATTTTATTAACACTTTATTTGAATGATGTTACGTGTAGCGATCCATGCTATTTTTATGATATTTACTTGTGTCTGTCTGTGTGTATGTATGTCCTACAACTATATCATTGTGTGTCCAGTATCTTGTTTCCGTCTATTTATGTCTCAACTTGTGTCTTGTTGTGACCCTTTAGCCCTACGGCATCATGTCAACAACACGTGTCCTGCAGCTGCTCCGTCCATCCCAGTCTCCCTCCCCTCACCCGTTCATAGAAAAAATGTTTTGTTTGTTTTGCTTTTTTCCTTAACTCCTCCCATACCCTTCTCCTGAGCCACTCACAGAAAACTATCCATGTTTGGGTGTGACCTACAATGACCTCCATACACTGCCCATACCCTGTCATCGTGTCCACTCACTTCTCCGCCCACTAATTGTGACCAATCCCTGCCCTAAATTATGTGTAAAATAAGGTTTTGTTCCACCCCTTTGTGTTTCTTTCCCTCCCTCTTTTGAATTGTATAAAAAGTCCTTCTCTTGCCTTCACTTCACTTCAGCATTCCAGGTGCCTTGGTCCCTCCCTTCCCCTACCGCTCCTCTCTAGTCTTGTGTAAGTACAACATAATGTGAATTTCCCCGGTAACTTAGTGTGTGTGTGTGTCTGCGGGTTAGGTGTTATGTTGTAGGATTTATTTGTGTCTTCATATTTGTGATTTTATTTATTTACCGTACTTTACTGTTGTGCTTATTTTATCTTAAAGTAGTAACTGGACTTATCTTTTGGAACTTGTAAATATTTCACTTTCATTTTTGTTGTATTAATATAATTTCTTTTGTTATTAAATTAAGAAACCATTTCAAGTTTTCCTTTTCTTCCTTTCTTGTCCCTTGTTTTGAGTTTACTTAATTGATCCTTTTTTTTATTTTTTATTGTGTTTATGCATCTAGAGGCCCCTTGGTAATGATTACCAAAGGTTGTGTAACAATGAATGATAACAAAATAAACTGGAAAAATGCTTTACATATTTTACACTAACTAAAGACCAGAAGTCAAAATAGCTATAGGTTCTTAAGCTAACAATTATTTAACAGCAAGTTAAATCATTCTTAAGCTGCTGGAGAGCAAAATAAAGCACTGGGCAAAAAAATACAAAACCTCCAAGCCTCATGCTGTCATCCCGTCTATATCTTTTTCTATCCAACTTTGTCTTAAATTCATGTATTGTTTTTGCACACAATCTCATGAAGTTCATTTCAAGCTGTTATACTTCTATGTGGAAAACTGTGTGTTTCTTTGTCTTTTCTGAATGTCGTCTTTTTCAGTTTCTTGCTATGCCCTCTTCTACCACTTAACGTCCTTCGTCACTAGGTCTTCTCTATCAATCTTCTCCATATCCTGTGTGTGTGTGTGTGTGTGTGTGTGTGTGTGTGTGTGTGTGTGTGTGTGTGTAGAGGGAGAGATGTATCTCACCATGATGCTGTGATTTGTCTGTTGTATAGTATAGAGGGAGAGATGTATCTCACCATGATGCTGTGATTTGCCTGTTTCATAGTATAGAGGGAGAGATGTATCTCACCATGATGCTGTGATTTGTCTGTTTCATAGTATAGAGGGAGAGATGTATCTCACCATGATGCTGTGATTTGTCTGTTGTATAGTATAGAGCAGGGGTCACCAAACTACGGCCCGCGGGCCGGATCCGGCCCGCGACGTCAGATCATCAGGCCCGCCGACGGTACTTAAATTTGCTTGATAAAACGTATGGAACACGAGATGTTGTGATATAATTTAAATTTAAATATTAAGTTTAGAATACTAGGAGATCTTTGTATTTGTATTGAATCTCAAAATAAAAATAGAGTTTTTTTTACTGAATTCGGTACAATGTCGGCATTTCTAGTATCCCGAGTCCCAGTCCCCGGCAGTGGTCCGCGTGTGTTTACAGTGGTGTCGTGGACAGTGGCAGCAGCTCCGCGCCGTCAAAGAATCGCCATCAAATGACTAAAATCAGCGAAGGTAAGAGTAACGAGTGACTGTTGGCAGCACCATTACACTGCCCTTGGATGGTGCTGCACTCAGGAGAGGAATAAATGTGCTGTGTTGTCGGCCATCACGCGGTGAAAGCCCGATGTGTAAAGAAAAGTCCAGTAAAAAAAGTCACAACGTATGTCTTCCCTGCGGAGAACAGCCCTGCGTTCGGGTTATCTGTAGCCCTGCGCCCTGTACTATTATTTTTGCTCATTAGCGTAGAACTCAAATAATATAATATGTCGAAGTTATAAATCACAATAAATCGTACCAATAACAGCAGTAAAAACTGTAGGAATTTGTCAGTTCTCGGCAAGCAGCGGCGGCGCCATGGCGATGAAAGACTGTTGCCATCCTACGATTATTGTTATAAATATCATTATTATTATAATAATAAAAATTATTATTATTTTGTAGCTAAAACACCTTCATAAGTTTATTTCCACCTTTTCATTGTGTTGGTTGTACTGTGGACACGTAAATCAGGTGAATAGGCTATGTTTACGTCGGCAACGATTCTCTAGCTGCGCGCTCATTGGTTGCGGCTGCGGTATCTTGAACTGTGATTGGTCCCTGTGAAAAAAAACACAGATGGAGGAGCTTTGAATACACGAAATGCAAATATAAAGCTGAAATTCTTTACATATGTGATCGATAAGTGTTCAGAGTAGCGTAATATGACTAATCTTGGTGTGCAGTTAACAAACTGAGTGCAAGGGAGTGTGTTCTAATATTTAGGAATTTAATTATGTTTCTAATTCAATGTATCTTTCATTTTCAGATCCTGTTCTTTTCACCCTTCGTTATGGCTACTAAGAAAAGAAAAGTGGACGCCGAGTGTCGTGCTTTCAATGAAGAATGGGGAGTAAAGTACTTCTTTGTGGAAAGTTCGAAGGACCAGAAAGCTACTTGCGTGGTATGCAGCGAAAGTATTGCCGTTCTGAAAGAGTACAATCTTCGGCGTCACTATGAAACAAAACATCTATCAACATATTCAAAGTTTTCTGGAAAGTTACGCTCTGAGAAATATGAGTCCATGAAACGTGGTTTAGAAACTCAAAGAAATCTCTTCAAGAGAAAGTTTACTGAAAATGAATCTGTCACTCATACAAGTTACAAAATAGTGCATAAGATGGCAGAGCGAGGAAAACCGTTTACTGATGGCAACTTCATCAAAGAGTGCATGATGGAAGCAGCAAATGACTTGTGTCCTGAGAAAGCCAATTTGTTTGGAGGTATCAGCCTTTCGGCAAGTACAGTTGTGCGGAGAACAGAAGAACTTGGAGAGAACATAGTGCTACAGATACGCGAGAAAGCTAGGAACTTCTTGTGGTATTCTCTTGCGCTGGATGAGTCTACTGATCTCTCGAGTACGTCACAACTTCTCGTGTTCATTCGTGGTGTCAATTTAGACTTTCAGATAACGGAAGAGTTGGCATCCGTTTGTAGCATGCATGGAACAACAACTGGAAAAGACATTTTCACGGAAGTGCAGAAAACTTTGCAAGACTATAACCTTCAGTGGAATCAGCTTCGAGGTGTTACAGTTGATGGAGGAAAAAACATGGCTGGAGTGAGGAAGGGTCTGGTGGGGCAGATCAGGACTCATTTGGAAGATTTGCAAATTCCGGGCGCTCTGTTCATACACTGCATCATACATCAGCAAGCACTCTGTGGGAAAGCCTTAGATATTTCTTGTGTACTGAAACCAGTCGTTTCTGCTGTGAACTTCATTCGGGGACATGCACTCAATCACCGTCAGTTCCAGGCTTTTCTTGAAGAAATTGATTCTGATTTCTGTGACTTGCCTTATCACACAGCAGTGAGGTGGCTCAGCTGCGGTAAAGTCTTGTTTCGTTTTTTTAAGCTCCGAAACGAAATAGATGTTTTCTCACTGAAAAAGATAGAGCTGATCCACAGCTGTCAGATCCTACCTGGCTGTCAAAGTTGTCATTTTTGGTCGACATCACATCCCATATGAATGAACTGAACCTGAAACTTCAGGGAAAAGATAACCTTGTCTGTGATCTCTACAGAATCATCAAAGGATTTCGGAGAAAGCTGTCATTGTTTGAAGCACAACTGGAAGGAAAACTTCTCTCATTTTCACTGTTTCAAAGAGTTTTGTGCTACAGTCGCTGAAGATGTCAACCTCGATTTTCCGAAAAAGATTATTCGTGACTTGAAGAAGCATTTTTTGGAGAGATTCTCAGATCTTGACAGAATTGAGAGTGATATTCTTCTGTTCCAGAATCCGTTTGGTTGTAACCTTGACGATGTGTCAGTTGAACTACAGTTGGAGCTCATTGATTTGCATGCAAATGACTTGTTGAAAGAGAAGCACAGAGAAGGAAAACTTGTTGAATTTTACCGCTGCTTACCTGATGCTGAGTTTCCAAAATTGAAGAAATTTGCCGCTGGTATGGCATCAGTGTTTGGAACAACTTATGTCTGTGAGCAAACATTTTCAAAAATGAAGTATGTGAAGTCAACACATCGAACGAGATTGACTGATGAACATTTGAAAGCAATTCTCTTGATTGGATGCAGCAATTCCAAACCAAACATTGTTGATATCTTGAAAGCCAAACATCAGTTTCACAAATCTCACTAACCTTTTTTGCTGCTTAGTTTGTGATATTCGAACATGTGCACACTATGTCTGATGTAGCTACCTTTTTGCTAACGTTGCCTTCTTTGATAACTTTTTAGTAAATAAATATGTTGGTTGTCTGTTTTTTTTTTCTGCATTGCACGCCACTCACCCATAATTAACATGGAATGCTAAACTAAGTTTGTAGTCTTTTTTTCCAGAGCTTTCGTTCTGGCTTGCAAGTATTGAACGGAATGATTATGCGGCCCGCACTCGTCATTCTTTCAGTTATCCGGCCCTCTATGAAAAAAGTTTGGTGACCCCTGGTATAGAGGGAGAGATGTATCTCACCATGATGCTGTGATTTGTCTGTTTCATAGTATAGAGGGAGAGATGTATCTCACCATGATGCTGTGATTTGCCTGTTGTATAGTATAGAGGGAGAGATGTATCTCACCATGATGCTGTGATTTGCTTTTGATTTCTTATGGAAAGAATATATTTTGCATCATATAATGATTATCGTCTTATTTATAGCACTTATATGACACATTCTAGCAGTAAATTAGCTCACACTTTGCCAATCTTAAATCTTGCCAGTGTAAGACATATCAAGGTCAAACAGCACCATGTCAAGCAAAGTTGAAAGGTTGAGTGCTTGATATGAAGCAGCAAAATTACATTTTTGTATTTGAGTTGCATTTTTTCATGTCGATCCTTAGGTCTGACAATCTTTGGGTTCACGGATGTTATAATTTGCATTCATTTATTTTTCATGGATGCTTGCAATATGTGTCCAGTCATATAACCACCATTATTGAATGTGGTCAAAGTTACTATGCAACATAGATCATTTTTTGGCCTCATTATTTAATAAGATACTATTGTATTATCAAAGATCTAAAATGATCCAAAGAAAATGGATGACAAATTATAGCATCTGTTAGAACCCTAACACTTGAAAATCCAGAATACTGGCATAATATGATTTGATAATCCCATTTCAGTGTTGTGTTTGCAGTTATTTGTTGTCTGGATTTCATTGTGATTTTAACTGTTCTCAATACCACCCCGCTTTGGAGCTGTGATTTTCCATTTTCCTTCTTGAAGCTTCATCTCATTGACTGTGTATGTCATTAGAAAACAACGGTAATGAGGAACAGCGTCTGTTACTTCATAATGTCTTCTTCTGATGACATACAGTCAATGAGATGAAGCTTTGAGAAAACAAAAGGAAAATCACAGCTGCAAAGGGGTGGTAATAAACAGTTGGTCCATGTTGGCCTGCAACCAGCTCAGAATTGGGCCGGCATTGGTATTAATAGAAGGCTGCATAGGCCCAGTATTGGCTGCAGTATGGTTACGGAATGCCAATATAGATCTGTTTCTGGCCCGCAGCTTAACTGATTCAGGCCCGGGGTGCAAACATATATCGGCAAGTAAATGGCCCGCTGTTGGGCCCATTACTACGTGATGGCTTACTGATTCAAAACCGATTTGGTTTATGATGACTTGCCAGCACTGGCAAGATGCAGGCCCGGCATAACCATGTTTGCTGGGTCCTTCCTGTCCCAAGTACAGCCCGTCCACACCCTGGCCCTCCCCTCCTTCCTGTCCCAAATACAGCCCGTCCACACCCTGGCCCTCCCCTCCTTCCTGTCCCAATTACAGCCCGTCCACACCCTGGCCCTCCCCTCCTTCCTGTCCCAAGTACAGCCCGTCCACACCCTGGCCCTCCCCTCCTTCCTGTCCCAAATACAGCCCGTCCACACCCTGGCCCTCCCCTCCTTCCTGTCCCAAGTACAGCCTGTCCACACCCTGGCCCTCCGCTCCTTCCTGTCCCAAGTGTAGCCCGTCCACACCCTGGCCCTCCCCTCCTTCCTGTCCCAAGTACAGGCCCTCCACACCCTGGCCCTCCCCTCCTTCCTGTCCCAAGTGTAGCCCGTCCACACCCGGGCCCTCCGCTCCTTCCTGTCCCAATTACAGCCCCTCCACACCCTGGCCCTCCCCTCCTTCCTGTCCCAAGTACAGCCCCTCCACACCCTGGCCCTCCGCTCCTTCCTGTCCCAAGTGTAGCCCGTCCACACCCTGGCCCTCCCCTCCTTCCTGTCCCAGGTGTAGCCCGTCCACACCCTGGCCCTCCCCTCCTTCCTGTCCCAAGTGTAGCCCGTCCACACCCAGGCCCCTCCTCCTTCATGTCCCAAGTGTAGCCGTCCACACCCTGGCCCTCCCTCCTTCCTGTCCCAAGTGTAGCCCGTCCACACCCTGGCCCTCCCCTCCTTCCTGTCCCAAGTGTAGCCCGTCCACACCCTGGCCCTCCACTTCTTCCTGTCCCAAGTGTAGCCCGTCCACACCCTGGCCCTCCCCTCCTTCCTGTCCCAAGTGTAGCCCGTCCACACCCTGGCCCTCCCCTCCTTCCTGTCCCAAGTGTAGCCCGTCCACACCCTGGCCCTCCCCTCCTTCCTGTCCCAAGTGTAGCCCGTCCACACCCTGGCCCGGCTGAAAAGCGCCGGGTTGTGAAAGTCTCTCTCGTGACCGAGGCTCAGGACAAGCGATTGGTCTTTGAGGCGTTTTCAAGACCCTGTGGGAGCGAACTCCCAGTGTTGGAGGCATCTAACACAGCAGTATCTAATTTCCATGCACAATTTTTATACAATTCAATTTATGGTCACAATTTAAAGTATTTCGAAAGCGCTTTTAATATTTGCCCAAACTGTTAACTCGCTTAAAATTCTAACAATGCCTTCGAACCTTAAGTGTGACGTCTGTCCCGGACGTTTTGCAGCTCAGTTCTTCCAGCTGAGTAAAACTTGCCGCCTCTGCGTTCAAAGATTACATCTACAGAAGGCTGTGACTGAGTGGAAAGTCAAGCACAATGATCTTGAAAAGAAATTTGTAGCCCTTCAGGAATTTGTTTTAACAAATGTGGCAGTGACTCCACCATCGATGGTGGAGAGGCCTTCCACTGAGACTGTGCCCTCTCCAGACGACCCTCCTGCTTCACGGGAGGACGTGTTACCTGCCTCACAGGTTGACTCCCAGCCTGCCTCACAGGATAACCCCCAGCCTGCCTCACAGGCTAACCCCAGCCGGCCTCACAGGCTAAACCCCAGCCTGCCGCACAGGCTAACCCCCTGCCTCACAGAAGAACCTCCAGCCTGCCTCACAGGCTGACCCCCAGCCTGCCTCACAGGCTAACCCCCAGCCTGCTTCACAGGCTAACTCCCAGCCTGCCTCACAGGACAACTTCCAGCCTGCCCCACTTAACGCTCCTCTTCCTGCTTCACAGGATGTCGGGTTCCAACCTGTAAGGAATGGAGCCAAACCGAAGCAGGCAACCAAACTACCTTCAATAGGTTCCAGGTGCTGGCAGACACCATGGAGGATGAGTTCGAGACTCGCCTAGTTGGGGACTCCATGGTGCGTGGCCAGCTGGTTGAGTTCTGTGGTCGTTCATCAAACGGCCGCAGAAAACGTTACTGCTATCCAGGTGCCAGACTGGACGACATCACCGCAGCGTGCGATGATGTCACGAGAAATGCCGACCGAAACACCCTCTTTGTCATTCACGCGGGGACAAATGACGTAAAGACAACCCTTTCTGAGGAACTGCTTGAGAAATACCGCCGCATGATCAAGCAGTATAAACGTAAAACGGATGCCAGTAACATCATAATCTCAGGAATCCTCCCGAGGGTCGGTGCCGAATCTAGCTTTTACAGTAAGGCCTTCAGCACAAACAACAGACTTCAGTCCCTTTGCTCACAAGAAAACGTCCAGTTCGCTAACTTGTGGAACAATTTTTACTACGATTCGGACTTGTTCCTTCCTGATGGCATTCACTTAAACCCTGTTGGAGCAGCCCGTTTCGGGAGGCTGCTCTGTGACCAAGTGGCTCTTCGAAAGCCAAAAAACGCGGAGGCGAGAACACCAGCAGCTCCACCGTAAGGGTGCACTCAACCCGAAAAACTCCCGACTCGAATCACATTAAAGCTTGCTATGTAAACGCTCGTAGCCTACGTAACAAATTTGAAGACTTAGAAGTCCTCGCAGCTACAAATCATTATCACATCATCAGGTCACAGAATCTTGGATAGACACTTCAAATAGAGATTTCATTGCGGAATATAGATTACCGGGTTATACCATTTTTAGTCATGAAAGAACAGACAGGGTGGAGGCGTTATCTTTTATATCCACAACTCTCTCCATCCAGTATCCGTGAAAACAGATATTATAACCAATGTAGACACGGTCTTCATTGAAATTAAAAATAAATCTCGTAAAATAGTAATTGGACTTATCTACAGACCGCCAAGGCAGACTCTTGATATCGACCACGCATTAAGTGAATTATTATTAGAAACAAGTAGCAGTTGCGAGGCAGTAATTGTTGGGGACTTTAACTTGCCAGTGAAAAGATGGGGTGAACCGTTGAACTGTCATACAGGGCTCGACCTGTACACAAATTTACTAGAAAGTGATTTACATCAACACGTTCAAGAACCGACTCGGGAAAATAATATACTTGACCTTATCTTTTCAACGACAGCTGATCTAGTTAACGAAGTAAATGTTGGTCCAATTTTTAGTTCTAGCGATCACCGAACAATCACATTCAGCATCAATATGAAAGAAAGTAAAGTAACTCCTAGTAAAGAAAAGGTGCCTGATTATCAGAGCGAATTTTGCAAGACTCCGATCAATTCTAAATAATTCTGACTGGACTGAAATCACGGCGGAAACAGATATTGATAAATCTTGGGGGGCCTTCACCACAATATTGAACAATGCCATAAGCATATGCGTACCCTATCGTAACAGACGTTCAGCTTCTAAGAAGAAACCCAAATGGTGGAATAACGAAATTCAAAATAGCCTATCTCTTAAAAAACGCGTATACAATAGGTACATATCATCTCAGAGCGAGGCTGACAAACTAGAGTTGGACAGAATTCGCCGCGAAACCAAGAAATTAATAAAACGAAGCAAGAAAAATCTTGAAGAATATATAGCGGAAACAAGTAAATCTAATCCTAAAGAATTTTTCAGCTATGTAAATAATAAAAAGTCACTCACTTGTGGTATCGGACCGCTTGCTAATGAAAATGGTAACCACACGAACGATGAAAATGAAATGGCTACAATCCTAAATAACTTTTTCGCATCCGTATTTACCGACGAAGATTGTTTATCACCTCAACCGCCGGAGGTTAGAAGGACCGAAAAGATGTTAAGTGGCGTGCTCATCGTAGAAAGTGACATTTTACGCACAATTGAAAAGATTAAAGTAAGCAAAGCTCCTGGTCCAGACAAAATTACCCCTAGGGTCTTAAAAGAAATCAAACATCAAATTTGTAAACCGCTCTCCATCATATTCAATAAATCTTTAACAGCTGGAAAAGTTCCGTCGGATTGGAAACTAGCAAATGTCACACCAATTTTCAAAAAGGGGGACAAGTCTCATCCTGGAAACTATCGACCAATTAGCCTGACATCTATTGTCTGTAAGTTAATGGAGACTATCATTCGCGACAATATGGTGAAATTCTTCGAAGAAAATAATATAATAAATAATTCGCAACATGGCTTCCGTAGTAAACGTTCGTGTTTGACTAACTTACTTGATTTTTTTCACTATATTTTTGAGGTGTTCGATGAAAGCAGATCAGTAGATATCATATATCTGGATTTTCAAAAGGCATTTGATAAGGTCCCCCACCAACGATTGCTCAGCAAACTACTGGCGCACGGTATCTCGGGTAACATTCACAATTGGCTTGCGGACTGGCTCTCTGAGCGGAAACAGAGAGTAGTTCTAAACGGTGTTACATCTAACTGGCTCGATGTCAAAAGCGGCGTACCTCAAGGATCAGTGCTTGGCCCCATGCTCTTCTTAATATATGTTAATGATATCGATGATGGGCTCACTTGCAAAGTATCAAAATTTGCTGATGACACAAAAATTGCTAGTAAAGTAACTGCGATACTCGACGAAGAAGCTTTACAATCAGATATAGATCGACTTGCACGTTGGGCCAATCAATGGCAAATGAAATTTAACGTTGAGAAATGTAAAGTGTTGCACATCGGAAAAAATAACAATCGCGTTCGGTACGTAATGAATGGCCAACAACTTTCTGCAGTAAGTAAAGAAAAGGATCTTGGAATCACTATATCAAGCGATTTAAAGCCCGGTCAGCATTGTTCAGAGGTAGTTAAAACTGCAAATAAATTGGTTGGCTTCATCGGACGAGTCTTTAATAATAAATCGGAAAAAGTAATATTAAAACTGTATAATTCGTTGGTTCGATCCCGTCTAGAGTACTGTGTACAGTTTTGGTCTCCCTACTACAGAAAAGACATAGAAAAGTTGGAACGGGTCCAACGAAGAGTAACAAAGATGATTCCTAGGTTGAGAAATTTGTCATATGAACAAAGGCTTAAAGAAGTAAATTTATTCAGCCTATCAAAACGAAGAATGCGAGGCGATCTAATAGAAGTGTTTAAAATGTTTAAAGGATTCAGTGATATTAATGCGGAAGATTACTTTACAATTGATCGATCAAATAGAACAAGAAGAAATCACAATTTGAAGATAAGTGGTAAAAGATTCTCGTCGCACGAAGCTAAACACTTCTTCTTCAATCGAGTTGTTAATGTTTGGAACTCTCTACCTTGTGATGTCGTTGATAGTACAACAGTTACGGCCTTCAAGAATAGATTAGACAAGTGTTTTGAATCCAACCAGCAACTAAGATATTACTCATTGTCGTAATAACGTTAAGTTCTTTCGAATACTGGTGTCCTTGTCCGCTTTTATCGCCCGGTTAGTGGTAGCAGTAATGGTAGTTCTTTCCTCTTTCCTACATAAATTCCATGCAGTTTTTCCATGCTGCATGGTTCTTTTTCCTTTCCTGCCAGCTTTGGCTGGGGGGTGGGGGGGGGGGGCAGGAGCCTTCGCCTTTGCTGTCCTTCATCTTCCACCTTTGATTAGATAGTTAGTGTAGCTTGTCACAAACAACCTCGTAAGGACCAGCAGGTCTGCTGTTGTTTGTTCTTCCTTTGTGTTCCTTTGTGTTCCTTTGTGTTCTTCCTGTCCCAAGTGTAGCCCGTCCACACCCTGGCCCTCCCCTCCTTCCTGTCCCAAGTGTAGCCCGTCCACACCCTGGCCCTCCCCTCCTTCCTGTCCCAAGTGTAGCCCGTCCACACCCTGGCCCTCCCCTCCTTCCTGTCCCAAGTGTAGCCTGTCCACACCTGGCCCTCCCTCCTTCCTGTCCCAAGTGTGGCCCGTCCACACCTGGCCTCCCTCCTTCCCATCCCAAGTGTAGCCCATCCACACCTGGCCCTCCCCTCCTTCCTGTCCCAAGTGTAGCCCGTCCACACCCTGGCCCTCCCCTCCTTCCTGTCCCAAGTGTAGCCTGTCCACACCCTGGCCCTCCCGTCCTTCCTGTCCCAAGTGTAGCCGTCCACACCCTGGCCCTCCCTCTTTTCTGTCCCAAGTGTGGCCTGTCCACACCCTGGCCCTCCCGTCCTTCCTGTCCCAAGTGTAGCCGGTCCTCACCCTGGCCCTCCCGTCCTTCCTGTCCCAAGTGTAGCCGTCCACACCTGGCCTCCCTCCTTCCCATCCCAAGTGTAGCCCATCCACACCCTGGCCCTCCCCTTCCTGTCCCAAGTGTAGCCGTCCACACCCTGGCCCTCCCCTCCTTCCTGTCCCAAGTGTAACCTGTCCACACCCTGGCCCTCCCCTCCTTCCTGTCCTAAGTGTAGCCCGTCCACACCCTGGCCCTCCACTCCTTCCTGTCCCAAGTGTAGCCCGTCCACACCCTGGCCCTCCCCTCCTTCCTGTCCTAAGTGTAGCCCGTCCACACCCTGGCCTCCCTCCTTCCTGTCCCAAGTAGCCCGTCCACACCCTGGCCCTCCCTCCTTCCTGTCCCAAGTGGCCGTCCACACCCTGGCCTCCCTCCTTCCTGTCCCAAGTGTAGCCCGTCCACACCCTGGCCCTCCCTCCTTCCTGTCCTAAGTGTAGCCCGTCCACAACCTGGCCCTCCTCTCCTTCCTGTCCCAAGTGTAGCCGTCCACACCCTGGCCCTCCTCCTTCCTGTCCCAAGTGTGGCCGTCCACACCTGGCCCTCCCCTCCTTCCTGTCCCAAGTGTGGCCGTCCACACCTGGCCCTCCCCTCCTTCCTGTCCTAAGTGTGGCCCGTCCACACCTGGCCTCCCCTCCTTCCTGTCCCAAGTGTGGCCCGTCCACACCCTGGCCTCCCCTCCTTCCTGTCCCAAGTGTGGCCGTCCACACCCTGGCCCTCCCTCCTTCCTGTCCCAAGTGTAGCCTGTCCACACCCTGGCCCTCCCCTCCTTCCTGTCCCAAGTGTAGCCTGTCCACACCTGGCCCTCCCTCCTTCCTGTCCCAAGTGTAGCCCGTCCACACCCTGGCCTCCCTCCTTCCTGTCCCAAGTGTAGCCCGTCCACACCTGGCCTCCCCTCCTTCCTGTCCCAAGTGTAACCTGTCCACACCCTGGCCCTCCCCTCCTTCCTGTCCTAAGTGTAGCCCGTCCACACCCTGGCCTCCCTCCTTCCTGTCCCAAGTGTAGCCTGTCCACACCCTGGCCCCTCCTTCCTGTCCTAAGTGTAGCCCGTCCACACCTGGCCCTCCCTCCTTCCTGTCCCAAGTGTAGCCTGTCCACACCTGGCCCTCCCCTCCTTCCTGTCCCAAGTGTAGCCGTCCACACCCTGGCCTCCCCTCCTTCCTGTCCCAAGTGTGGCCCGTCCACACCCTGGCCCTCCCTCCTTCCTGTCCTAAGTGTAGCCCGTCCACACCCTGGCCCTCCCCTCCTTCCTGTCCTAAGTGTAGCCCGTCCACACCCTGGCCCTCCCCTCCTTCCTGTCCCAAGTGTAGCCCGTCCACACCCTGGCCCTCCCCCACCTCCTCTCCCAACTGGAGCCCGTCCACACCTGGCCTCCCCTCCTTCCTGTCCTAAGTGTAGCCCGTCCACACCCTGGCCTCCCTCCTTCCTGTCCCAAGTGTAGCCGTCCACACCCTGGCCCTCCCTCCTTCCTGTCCCAAGTGTAGCCTGTCCACACCCTGGCCCTCCCCTCCTTCCTGTCCCAAGTGTAGCCCGTCCACACCCTGGCCCTCCACCACCCGCACACTCACCCTGGGGGCCTGCACGCCGAGGGGCTCCTCCTCCTCCACGAGAAACACTGCCAGGGCACTTCAGGGCACGCGGCGGACCTCGACCTTGATCTTGATGTCACAGGGGACTTGTTTGCTCTTCTTCTTCTTCTTCTTCTTCTTCTTTTGACCTGTGCCGCTTTGTATCGCTTCTTAGGTCCTCCTTCTTTCGTTCCGCTTTTCTTCTTTTTCACTTCTACACACTTTTCAGTATACATCACTTTCTTAAGCACTTCATCCTGAAACTTAGGTTTTCTGTCCTTTTCTTTTCCAGATTTATTTGCCTATGTGCTTTGCTATTTTCCACTAGTACACTTTTCACTCCACTTTTACTGTTCAGATCTTTTTTTCCAAACACATGCCAAGAAAATTTTTGTGTGAGGTATTAATTTCACTGCTTCCTCCTTACTGCCATATAGTCCTAACACGGTACTCCTCCGTCTTCCTCCTCCAATCTGCTATGCCTCCTCTATCCCAATAATTTCCACTACTGAAGCCAATAGCCTTTGCCTCTCCTCTTCATACCTGTCACAGGCCACTATCAGGCGCTCTATTGTTTCCTTTTCCCCTATACACAAGCTACAGTTTTGGTCCTGCTCGTCTCTGCTTCTCCCCTTTACTTCTAGAGTTCCAGACCTTGCCTTGAACAGCAGCTTACTCCCCCAGTCTCCCCGGTACCAATTTTCTCTTTCAGGCTTTTGTTTTCTCTTGTACCATTTTAAAGTCGACTTTTCTGCTGCTCCTGCTTGCCATTTTTCCAGGCCATTGGTGGCAATGCATTTCTTGATGTCCTTAACCCTCATTCTGTTCCACTCATTTTCAAGATTTTCTCCTCTTCCATCTAGCTATTTCTTTTTCCCTGAGGATGTTGTTCTGTCCTCTGTTATCACCTTTTTTACCCATCTTTCTTCACTTAGTCCTTCGATTTTCTTCATAAATCCCATCTTGCCCTTTATAATTCTCTCCTTAAATGTACTCCATCCCATTTCTCCCCTTAAGGCCTCTACGGCTGTGCATCTAGGAGCACCCAGTCCCCATCTGCCCATGGTGTTCTGCACCTTTTCTAACCTTGCCAGGTCACCTTCCCTGTACTCTGTTATTTCTGACCCGTACAGGCAGTATGGCACTATCCCTTTCCACATACTCCTGCCTACCTCGTATTTATTAATAGTCCTGCTGCCTGCGTTCATGATCATGCCCACCATCCTCCTGGCTTTTCCTTCGTTTATTTTCCTTGGTTTCTCTCCTCCTACTCCTTCTTTGCTGACTTCCAATCCCAAGTATGTGTACTTCTCCACTCCCTCTATTATGATGTTTCCCAGGACCCACTGGCTATTGGCATTGTTGTTAAATTCTATGGCCTTACATTTCCTGGCACTGAATTTCATCTTCCACTCCCTCCCATACTCGTTGGTAATCCTCAGTAGCTCCTCCATATCTGCCTTGTTTTCTGCCATGAGTACAATGTCATCTGCGTAAGCTAAGCACCCAAGTTTTCTGTCTCCTACTCCTACTCCTTTTCTGATTTTCTTATTTTCACCAGGAGTTCTTCTACATAAAAGTTAAACAATGTTGGTGACATCACACATCCCTGTCTCACTCCGACATTGTTCTCCATCCAGTCCGTGGTGGTGTCTCCCAAAGTGAATTTTAGCATATTTTCATTGTACATCTCCTTTATCACCTCTGCCACTTTGCTATCTATTCCAATGTGCTTTAACAATTTCATTAGCTTGCTTCTGTCCACTGTGTCATATGCCTTTTCAATATCTATAAATATCAGGTACAGCTCTTTTCCTTGCTTCTTATTTCTGTTTATTATTTCTTTAAGAACCAACACATTTTCCAGCCCTCCTCTTCCTTCTCTGAATCCACTCTGTTCTTCTCCCCACGCCTTGGATTCCTCTGCCCACATTTTCAGTTTTTCATTCAAGATTTTTCCAAATATCTTTGCCATGATGTTCATGACTGAAATGGGCCTATAATTTTCTATTTCCTCCTTAGGTTTCCCTCCTCCTTTGTGAATCAGTGTTACTCTGCTTCTTTTCCAGTCTTGTGGGATCTCACCCTCCTCCAGTATTATTTGGAACATTTCATGCAGGATATGTTTGAGTCTTTCTCCTCCATATTTTATAAATTCACCGAGCACTCCATCCGCTCCGCCTGCTTTTCCATTCTTTATACCTTTTAGTGCTTTTTCCACATCCTTTAGTTCAACTGTAACACCTCCCATTTCTTTTTTGTCACTGTATATTGTTGGATCTCCCGTTTGGTCTTCCTCAGTGTTGGTCTGCACTATGCCCCTCCAGTATCCCTCTATTGCCGTTCTTATCTCTTCATCATTGCTGGTTTCTTTTCCCTCTATCCTCAGCTTCACTTCCTGGTTCGTTTCTCTACCTCTCAGGTTCCTCCGCAGTCTTTTCCATCCCTCTTTCTCTCTTTCTCTTGGAGGCATCTCGTTTAGTTTCTGAGCCTGCTCCTCCTCCCATACTGCTATCTTCTTACTCATCAGTATCTGTGTTTTCTTTTTCTCCTTCTTATAGGTGTCCCATGCCTCTTGCCATTTTTGTCTGTGCTGCTCCCCTTGCTTCGTCATCATTTTGCTCAGGTCTCTCTGCTTCCTGTTCTCTTTTTTCCTGGTGCTCCATGCTACTTCCACCTCTTTGTCCCACCATCCTTTTAGCCTTGTCTTCCCTTCTTTGAATCTTTTGTTTCCAACATTTTTCTTTGCTTCTTTTAGTATTGTTCTTTTTATTCTTTGTTCCCACTGGGTTATTGTTGCCTCCCCTTTCTCTCTGCATCCCTGCATTTGTTCATCCAGTCTCCTGCTATATGTCTCCCAGTCAGCTTCTGATAAATTCCACTTTTCTCTCCATCGGGTCTTTTTTTCTCCCCTTTCTTTCTTCCCTTCACCACAGGTTACCCCTATCAGCACATGGTCTGAGATGTCAATTTCTTCATTTTTCCAGATCAAGCACTTCTTTTTCATCACTTCTTCATTCACTAAAATGTAATCTATGGCTGACTCTGCACCTCTGTCTCTCCATGTAATAGTGTTTTCCAGTTCCCAGTTTTTAATTCTTAATTTTCTATTTTCTGCAAAATCCAGGATCGTCATCCCATTTATGTTAGTCCTCTCATTATTGAGCCCAATGTGTCCGTTTAGATCTCCCATAATCACCCACTTCTCCTTGCCTATTTCCATGCCGATTTCTGTCATTAGATCAAATAGTTTCTTGTTTTCTTCATAGTTTTCTGGTCCCTCCACTCCCATATACACCACTGTGATCCACCACACTTCTTTCACATCCTTGATTTTTACCGTGATAATATCTCCTTTTCCATGGGTCAGCCAGTTTTCCATTTCTTTGCATTACTGCACTTCTGACATACTCCTGCCTTCTTTCTCCTTCATTATTTCTCCCACGCCGCCACCTTTCTTTTCTCCAACCTTCCTTCCTTTTCCTATGCATGTCCATCCTCCTTCTTCCCATTTGATGCTATTGTGCCAACCTGTCTCTCCTACTCCAACGACATCATACTCCTCTCCTTCCTTCAATACAGTTCTCCATTTTCCTTCGTTCCAACCCCTTGTATTAATGAAGGCCAATAGCATCTGTCCTTTCTGCGCCTTCTCCTATCTCACTCTTCCTCTCATTCCTTCCCTCTGCTGGGCCCATTCCACAATGTTCCACCCCATCCACCTTTTTCCCAGGTAGGAGAGGTGAATGCCGTCCCTTCCCCACACTTCTCCCCAAGGCATTCCCTCCCACAGTTGTAGGCCATCACAGCTCCAGTCCTCTTGTTTCTCTATCAGTTTCTTGTTTATCCACTGTCTCTGTTCTTCGTATCTTGTTCTCTCCTTTCCCCACCTCTTTGTCAGGCCAATGATCAATGGCTTGTTTATAACTTTCTCTTTTAGCATTTCTACCACTTCTCTTATCATTCTTAGAGTTCTCCACTCGCTCACTTCCTCCAGTTTGTTTCCCCCTCCTTAAGTAATTTTCTAACCTGAAATAAAGCCACTTATATTCACTTATTCAGACATTTGTGCCCTTTTTTCCCAGCACTGCGCGAGGAACACTTTTGCCAACTTTACCATTCTTCTTTCCGTTTCCTTTTTGTCTCCATACAGCCCCAACACCGTGCAGATCGCCCCGTTTTCCTCCTCTAGTCTCCTAGCCCACTCCTCTCCGCCTATTACCATCACTACTCCTGCCACCAACTCCCCTCTCTGCCTCTCATAGTTGCTGCATTCCACTATTAGGTGCCAGGTCCGCGGTTTTCCCGCCCAATTGGGCTGTTTTTCAACGAATTGTGCGTGAAATTTTTGGTGTTGGCGGGTTGGCGGTTTTTGGGCTCTTTTTGGCTCTGTTGGGCTGGGTTTTGGGCTTGTTATGTCAAAAAATACTAACATATTGTTTTCTTACATGCTAACTCGGGGGTCAGGGAGTCAGACCAGCTGGCAGCTGCCCTAAGCCACAGGGTGATGGGTGTGACCTCGCGGATCTCCCCAGGGGGATTATCGCGAGGGCGCAGGACCTCATTAAGGCCGTCCTTGACCCTAGAGGCTAGGCCCTGCCTATTATTAAAGCATTAAGAGGGTGCAGCACCAGCAGCAGCAGCACTGTGTGCTGAAGCCTGAAGTCAGTCCTTTGTCGTCTCCCATACTGAAAGTCGTGAGCTGCTTCCTGCTTGCTTTTTGAAGTGCGAATACTTTACTGTGTAGGCGTTCACGCGTTCCTCAGTGATAATGAGCAAGTGGGCAAAGTACAGTAAGAAATATAACAAGGAGTGGAGAAAGAAGATGGGCTCAAAGAATGGATCTTAAGTGTTCCGGGTGACGAGAAACATGCAGCTTGTAAATTTTGCAAGACTACAGTGAGAGCTCATCACGCTGACCTGGTGAATCACAGTAAAACAGAAAACACAAGAAAAATGCCACCCCGTTCTCAAACATGAGGACCTTATTCCAGTCTGGAATATCCAAAATAAAGGCCAGCAACGCCGTGAAAGCCTCGGAACTTAAATTAGCAGCGCATATTGCTTGCCACTCGAGCATCAGGACTGTTGATCACCTGGGTGAGCTTGTTAAAGACATTTCATGCAAAGATCTGTCCCTACATAGGACAAAATGCACGGCACTTAGAACAAGGTGCTGGGACCCAGCATGTTCAGTGATTTACGTCGGGACATCGGTGACAGTGACTATTCGCTAATCATTGATGAAAGCACTGATAACACTATGAAAAAGAAGCTGTGTATTGTAGTGCGCTACCCAAGCTACGAGAAGAAAAGAATTGTAACATCATTCGCAGGACTGGTTGAACTCGAGAGAGGTACTGCTGAGGCTGTTACAACAGCCTTACTTGAGTTCTTGGAAAAACATATGAAGCTGGACGTCAAGAAATGCATTGGCCTGGGAACAGATGGCTGTAACACAATGTCAGGAGCACATAACTCAGTGATCTCAAAATTGCGGGAAGTAAACCCGCATGTAACACACATTAAGTGCATATGTCACTCTTTACAACTATGCACTTCATATGCAATGAAAAAGTTGCCCTCCCACCTTGAGTATATGCTGTCACAAACCTACAGATATTTCTCTAGTAGTGTTCTCCGCCAACAAAAGTATGCAAACCTATACTCTACAATCAACGTGGGAGAACAGCCTCTCAAGATTCTGCAGCTGTGTGATACACGATGGCTTGCAATTGCTCCATGCCTGTCGAGGATCCTGCATCAGTATGACGAACTGAAACTTCATTTTGAGGTAAGTTTTATAGCATGATAAAAAAATATGTGAATGCATTTAGATCTCTCTCACTGCATGTATTTAGTAAATAAGATACTTATATTGCGCAAAATCTCTTTTCAGATTTCCAAGCACGAAGACTATGCTGCCGACCTGTTGTATCAAATGTACAAAGATCCAGCGAACAAGGCGTTCTTGGCGTTCCTGAACCCTATTGTGTCTCAGGTGAACAGAGTGAACAAGATGTTCGAGGCTGATCAGTGCAATGTCAGCAAACTACTTGCAGAGCTGATATCCCTTTATCAATCCGTCCTCATTCGACTCATGATGCCGAGGACCTTTTCTTCACAGCAGGCTGTGATAAATTTTGATGTGAGTTAAATAATTTGCTAGTAACTTAATGGTGATGACACTATAGCAATATTATAATTAATATTTCTTCTAAGAGTATCATCATGCTCATTATCGATCTAATTTGCTATTCTTTTTTACTTCGACTTTGCACATATATTTCTTCAGGTGGACGATGACCGCAACCACCTGCCTTTGCAAGCAGTGGACATGGGTGTGCAGTTCAACATAGAAGTGGGACAGAGCAACCTGGATCCTGGAATTGTCACCACCATCAGGAAACACGGGCGTGACTTCCTCATGCAGCTTCTCAAAGAGCTACAGATGAGGTTGCCCTCGAATGTACAGCTTCTGCAAAGCATGGATGCTTTGAGTCCGGAAACAGTTTTAGGGATAAGAAAACCAAGGCTGCAGGAACTGTCTTTCCTTCCCAAGTATAATGGAGACATTAGTAAGCTAGATGAGCAGTGGCAGAGGCTGGGGACTGTCAGTTGGCCTAGAGATTCTGTTTTAGATGCAGAAAAGTTTTGGATGGAAGTATACGGCCACACAGATGCTTCAGGAGAGAAAGATTTTAGTGAGGTTGGGAAATTTGCTTTGTCACTTTTAGCAATACCTGTTAGTAATGCTTCAGTAGAGAGAGTATTTTCACAAATGAACCTGGTTAAAAGTAAGCTCAGAAACAGGATGCAGCAAACAAGTTTAGAGAACACCCTGCATGTCCGCGCATTCATGCAGAGAAATGGCATCTGTTGCCATAAGTTCACTCCCTCACAAGAAATGCTGTCTCTGTTTACCCAAGACATTTACTGTGTAGATAAGGCTAATGATAACAGTGACTATATTGATATTGATGCATAGGACTGTGTAGCTGTGTAGCCCAGCCTGCCAGCTGGGGTGGAATGCAAAAAGCAAATTGCATGTTTAAGGTTGCCAAGATACGGCCGCCACACGTACTTGCATATTTTATTTATTAAACACCAAAGGAAGCCTAAAACTACGCGAAATTACGTCAGTAAATGGACATTCATTTATTAGTAACTTTCGAGGAGTTTTAAGCTTCCTTTGGTATTTAAAATATAGAATATGCAAGGTAGGGCGGCCGTAACTTGGCAGCCTCAAACGTGCAATTTGCTTTTTGCATCCCGGCTGGCAGAGCTAGGTAGATACCCAAATATAGTGCCATAATTTTTCCTTTTCACCGTATAATTATGAATATTTACTCTGTGCATATTATTATCTAGATCTCAATAAAGTACGTGTCCATTGTCTGCCTTTGTCGCGTAAGTATTCCTGTATATATTATTAAAAAAATTTGGGCTCCTTTTGGGCGGTTTCTAGAGGTTACATTGGCGGGTTTTGGGCGGGTTATCGGGTGGGACTGGGCGGGAACGTGGTTCGAGACCTGGTGCCCCGTCCTACAGCTACAGTCCTGGTTTCCCCCGTCCCTGTTCCTGACGTTTACCTCCAGGGTTCCTGTTCTTGCTTTAAACAATAGTTTGCTCCCCCAGTCTCCTACATGCCAGTGTACTCCCTCTGGTTTCTGTTTCCTGCTGTACCATTTTAGCGTTGACTTGCCACTCATTCCTTCCTGCCATTTGACTTGTCCGTTCCTTTCTACTGCCTTCTTCACATCCCTGATCTCCATTTCATTCCACTCTTCCCTCAGGTGTTCTCTCCTTTTCCACCTCTCTAACTCTTTCCCCCAGGTGGACTTGTTTCCACTTTCTTGCAGTAATTTCTTTGCCCATCTCTCCTCACTACTCTTTTCAATTTTCTTAAGGAAGCCTAACTTGCCCTTTACAATTCTTTCCTTGAACGTACTCCATCCCATATCTCCTCTGACGGCCTCTACCGCTGTGCTCCTAGGGGCTCCTAATCCCCACCGGCCTACTGTGTTCTGAACCTTTTCTAGCTGTGCGATGTCCCCTTCTCTGTAGTGTGTTATCTCTGATCCATAGAGGCAATATGGTACACCTACTCCTTTCCACAGACTTCGCCCTACATCATATTTGTTTACTACTCTATTGCCTCCATTTATTATCATCCCTGACATCCTCCTTGCCTTCCCTTCATTCACTTTCCTCTGTTTCTCCCATTCTATGCCTTCCTTGCTAACCTCCATTCCTAAGTACATATATTTATCGACTACCTCCAGCACGTTGTTTCCTAGTACCCATTGGTTACTGCCTCCACTACCAAACTCCATAACCTTACATTTTCTTTCACTAAATTTCAGGTCCCACTCCCTCCCATATGCCTGAGCTATGTGCAGGATCTCCTCCATCTCCTCTTTCCTCTCCGCCATCAACACTACATCATCAGCGTAAGCCAGGCACCCTAACTTCTCTCCTCCTATCTCTACTCCTTTCCCGGCTTTCCTGATTCTCACTATCAGCTCCTCGAGGTACATGTTGAAAAGCGTCGGGGACATCACACAGCCTTGTCTGGCTCCTACATTATTTTCTAACCACCCAGTAGTGGCGTCTCCTAACGTGAACTGCACTTCATTTCCCTCATATAGGCTCTGTATTATATTTACTATCTTGTCATCTACACCTACATGTCCTAGCAGTCTAATGAGCTTTTCTCTGTTCACTGTGTCGTACGCCTTTTCAAGATCTATGAATACTAGGTATAACTCCTTCTTCTTCAACTTGTTCCTTTCAATAATCTCTTTTAAGGTAAATATATTTTCCAGCCCTCCTCTGCCTTTCCTAAATCCACTCTGTTCCTCTCCAAGCACCTTTTGCGTCTCTATCCAGTTCTTAAGCTTTTCGTTTATTACTATTCCAAACACCTTTGCCATGGTGTTCATGATAGCTATTGGCCTATAATTTCCTATCTCTGCTTTATCCTTTCCCCCTCCTTTATGTATTAGAGTTACCCTGCTCTTTTTCCAGTCCTGTGGTACCTCCCCTTCCTCCAGAACCTCCTTGCAGATATTAAAAATAACCTTCTTGACTGCATCTCCTCCATACTTAAGGAATTCTCCGATAATGTCATCTGTTCCTGCCGCCTACCCATTCTTCAACATTTTCAGTGCTCGCTCTACCTCCCCTATTTCTATTCCCACCTCCTCCATTTCCTTTCTGTCACTGTAGATCACCATGTTCTCTATTCCTCTATCCCCTGTATCTATCTTGATTACCTTACTCCAGTACTTTTCTATTACTGACCTTATTTCTTCCTCTGTTCCAGTCTCCCTGCCCTCTGTTTTCAGTATCACCCTCTGATCTACCTCTTTCCCTCCTAGGTTCCTCTTCAGTCTTTTCCACCCTTCTTTTTCTCTCTCTCCTCGGGGTAGATTGTTTAGTTTCTCTGCCTGCAGTCTCTCCCAATCAGCAATCTTCTTATTAATTAAGATCTGTGTCGCCTTCTGCACCTTCCTATAACTGCTATATGCCGTCTCCCATTCCTGTCTGTGCTGCTCCCCTTCCTTCTCTGTCAATTTCCGCAACTTTCTTTGCCTTCTGTTTTCTCTTTTTCTATCTCCTATTGCTTTTTCTACACTTCTACACTTTTTTCACACTTCTGGATGACACATGTGTCCCCATTACCCACGATGAACTCCTTCTTGCCGTCAAACATGGCAAGTCGACAGCCCCGGGCCACGACGGGTTGACTTACGACATTCTTAATGCCTTACTCGTTGTGCAAGGTGACAACCCCCTGCTTGACCTGTTCAACATGTCGTTTGCCGCAGGTTGCCTCCCCCCTCCGTGGAAAGCTGCATTGATCGTTCCCATCCCCAAGGGTGATGGCACCTTTCGCCCTATCTCCCTGATGAGCTGTGTGTGTAAACTGTTAGAGCGGGTGATCTTGAACAGACTTCTCTATAAGCTGGGGGACCGGCTCTCCCCAAACTTACATGGGTTTATGAAGGGCCGTTCCACAAGTGACTGTTTTCTTAAGTGCCTTAGTAATCCAGACGTGAATTGTCGCGCTTTTGTGGACTTAAAAGGGGCCTTTGATAGGGCCAACAAGGATGTCATAATGGAGGAACTCACTCTGCAGGGTGTCCGTGGAAGACTCTTAAGCTGGATCAGGGACTATTTGTATGGTAGGAGGGCGCAAGTGGTCTTCCAGGGTGCTACCTCCACGGAGGAAGTGTTTGAGCTGGGCACACCGCAAGGGGGTGTCCTCAGCCCCATGCTTTTCAACATTTTAATGGACAAAATTGCTCGGTGGCCCTTTCCGGGCAATACTCAGGTCATTATCTATGCAGATGACATCCTTGTGCAATGCAGCAGTCCTGCTCTTCTCAGGTTAGCTTTGGAGCAGCTGTCAGCGCTGTGTGAACCAATGGGCCTTGTCATCAATGAAACTAAGACGAAATTTCAAGCCAGTGGGAGGAGAGTTTCTCACCTGCCCAGCGTTAATGGCACTCCTTTAGCTAGAGTTCCTACATACAAGTACTTAGGCGCCCCTGTCAGCTTCCAGAAATCTGTGCAGAGCGTCACTCATGTTCAGGACATCTGCCTTCCTAGGTTAGCTCCTCTTAAGGTTTTGGCTAACAGGGGCCTTGGAGTCGGCATCCCTGTCCTCAGGATGTTTTACCTTTCTGTCGTCAGGTCCCTCATTGATTATGCTGCCCCTGTTTTGGTACAGTTTAGTGCGGCACAACTTCACCCCTTGGAACTTATTCAAAATGAGGCCATGCGCCTCATTCTGGGATGCCCCAGAACTGCAAAACTTGAGGTCATGAGGGCAGAACTGAATCTGCCTCGTGTTGTGGACAGAATCTGGGAAATTACTTGTCGCACCGTCAGCCGCCTGCTTCGTGCTGGTGCAGTGCCCCTTCACCAGGCACTGGTAACTCTGCACCGTGACTCCAGGGCTCCTGTTACCTCCTACCTTAGGAAAATTTATCTCATGTTAGCAGAGACGGGTGTGTTAGAAGCGTGCTTAGGCCTAGTTTACTCCCCGGCCCAACCTGCCTGGCCTCCCTATCGTGTCAGTGTAGACGTTGAACAACTACCTTTCCCTAAACGTGATTGGCTTCCCCATGTCCTCCAGGATCACTTCATGGTCAAACTGTCCAAGTACCCCCATGTTCGGGCTGTCCATGTGTACTGTGATGGCTCCGTTGATGGCAGCAGGTCGGGCTGTGGCGTGTTTATCCGGGATCACGCTTCCCCCACCCAGTACACTGACATTGAGGTTACCAGGCGGCTGCCGGGGTACCTGTCCTCGACCCGGGCTGAGCTGTATGCCATCCTTGAGGCTCTCCACACTGTAGCAGCTTTGCACGAAAATGTCTACTTGTTTGTCGATAGCCAGGCTGCATTGCATGAACTTGTGTCCTCCTCCGCTACCGACTGTGATCTTGTAGCTAAGTGCCTGACTGCCGTCCGTGCCCTTGAGGCCGCAGGTGCCACGGTCCACTTCACCTGGGTGCCCTCTCATGTGGGCATCCAGCTCAATGAGAAGGCAGACTGCTTTGCTCGACGAGCCCTTCAGGATGACACAGTGGGCCCTGGCACTGACTATACGCTTAGCTATGTTAAGAATAGACTTAGGCATTATTCACGTGATAGCATTGCTACCCAACTCAGACACTGCTGTGACAATGGCAGCGCCGGCAGCCTCCACTATGTTAGTGTCTCCCAGCGCTGTGTTTACCCCTATGGGCGACACAGTGCCCCTCAGGATGTGGTAGCAATGCGCCTTAGGCTAGGCTATAGGTACTACTGGGAGGTTAGTAACTCCCCTGGTGTCTGCTGCACGCTCTGTGCCAGGCCGAGGGGCCACACACTGCATCACTATGTCATGGAATGCCCTCTCATTGCTAAGTTTAAGCCACGGGACTGCCTTGACCTGCCCCAGACAATTTGTTGGCTCCTGAACCATGATGTCCTCCCTGCTATCCTCAAGGAACACCCTCAGTTTGCACCAAGGTGGTGATGCCGTGTGTGGCAGCCTGATCTACTGCCGTGCTATACAAGGCTGTGATCTCTGCAGTATTTTACTTTGAGGACTAGTATTACTCTATCTCTGTATTCATTCCCATCTAGTGCTTGGGCAATGTTCTCCGTCCCCACATTTTATTGTCTTATTGTCCCTGGAGGACAGGGGAGTCAAGGCAACAGCCGTGGCTGCCCCCAAGGAGGACCATGTGGAGAGAGAGGTTCGGACTGCTGAGACCCCCAAGGAAAGACCAGACCAAGCGACAGAAACAGCAAGGCCTCGACGAACAACAGAAATGAAGGTGAAGAGGGCCCCCATCCGCATCATAGGAGACAGTATGATGAAGAACGCTCACTGGCACGTTAAATGCAACATGGACGGCAGTGGCTGCATCATCATGAGTGGTGCTCAGATGAGGAACATCAAGAAAAGAGTGCAGCATGATGCGGCCGACTTGAAAGGCGGACTGCTGATCGTCCAGGGTGGTGGGAACGCCCTGGAGTACGTCGGACAGGAAGACACAGTGAAGGACGTAGTAGACTCTGTGAAGGCAGTAGAAGGAAAAAGAATGAAGGTTGCAGTTGTTGGCATTATGAGACGCCCAAGGGAAGGACCATAGTATGAGAGACTGCGCCGATCCACGAACAAGAGGATACAAGAAGAGATGATAAAGATGAAGATCGAATGGACACGAGGGAAGAAGGACATCAGCTTCATCGACATGGATGGAGTCCTGAGGGGAGACGCAGCGCTCGACATGGATGGCGTGCACCTGGGCAGCAACGGAACAGAAGGATGGGGAGCGCCTGCGTGAATGGGTGCGGATGAAGTCGCTGTATGCAGTGGAGACAGTATGAACGGTTATAAAAGACCAAACACGGAGTAGTGGGTACACAACCCAATCAAGTGAAGTCATGAAGATTGTATGTTTGAATGTGAGAGGCTGGGGCGTGGGCAAACTTGAGGGCATGAGTAAGGAACTGGATGAATGGAAATATGATATAATAGGCTTGACTGAGACACACCTGAGAGGCGATGTGCAGACTGAGGGGAGTGAGTATGTGATGGTTGGGAAGGGGCGAAAGAAACAGGAGACTATGGGAGGAGGCGTAGCCTTCCTCCACCGCAAGAATGAGAATCTGAAGGTGGAAGAGCTGGATGTAGGTAACAGTGCTAGCAGTGAAGATGTATTGGCCGTGAGTGTGGAATGCAAGAATAAGAAGGGCAGACTAGAAAGAGTAGTAATGGTTGTTGTGTATATGACTGTAGAGGGTGAAAGAGCAGTAAGGGAAAACAGGGGAAAGTACAATATTCTTAGAAAAGTTGTGAGAGAGCTTGCAGGAGAGAGAGTGATTGTTATGGGTGATATGAATGCACATACAGGTATGTTAGGTGAACGTATATAAATCGGAATGGAGAAATGCTAGCTGAGTTTGTAAGTGAAATGGACTTAGAGAACCTGAATGAAACTCTGGCTGAGGGACGTGTGACCTGGAGTGCAAGAAATCAGGAGTCTGCGATTGATTATGTACTGGTAAATGGGAGAATGCGTGAATGTGTGTCTCGCATGTGGATAGATGAAGAGGGAATGATTGATATTGTGTCTGATCATAATATGTTGACCGTGGAGTGCGGGCTGAACGGTAGAAATGAAATGAAAGAAAAGGACAGAAAGAAGTGGAGACTGAGAGATGTAGGGTGGGAAAATTTTCAGGTAGATTTGAGTGAAAGAAATTGGGAGCCAGGTAGTTTGCCCAGCAAACATCGAAAGTCCGGGCCGATACCGGCAAATAACGGAACTATGGCATAAAGGATTTTGTTTATCGGGCCAATATAAGGCCGATATAAATATTCTGCAATCGGGCCATAAGAGGCAAATGTACATCGGGCCAGTACTAAATAGCCTACATTATGCCTTTTTGTTGTAGTTCGAGGATTTTATTTATCGGGCCAATATAAGGCCGATATAAATATTCTGCAATCGGGCCATAAGAAGCAAATGAACATCGGGCCAGTACTAAATAGCCTAGTGACTGAAAATAAAGTAAAGGTGCCCAATTTCAAAAGAGCCAACTTCGTAGAAATCCGACGAAAACTAATAGATATGCAACTATCAGATGACGGCAATGTAGAGGACGCCTGGCTAAGCTTTAAAAATCACTTACTCACTCAGCAGGACACATTTGTCCCCTTGTGCGAGAAGCGAATTAACACTAATAAAAGTCCACCTTGGTTTAATAGCGAAATTAAACACTCAGTCAAGGAGAGAAAATTGTCTTACAGGTTAAAGAAAGAGCAAAGCACGCCCGAAAACATTAGACTTTACAGTGATGCCAGGCGACGAGTTAACAGATTAGTGCGTCAGGCAAAGCGTAGATATGAAGAAAATATTGCAGCCAACTGTAAAAATAATCCGAAATCCTTCTTCAGTTACATAAACAACAGAAAGGCGATCAGAAGTGGAATTGGACCTTTAACAAACAGCGACGGTGCACTAGTGACTGACAGCCAACACGTTGCAAACCTATTAAACAATTACTTTTCCTCGGTGTTTAATAATAACAGTCCTCCCGCCACCACCAACAACACCAGTACTAATGTAAATCCCGAGCATGCATTGTCTAACTTTGAAATAAAACCCGATGAAGTCCTTAAAGCCCTCAAATCACTTAAAACAAATAAAAGTCCTGGACCTGACAAAGTATATCCAACTCTGCTGAAAGAAACAAAGAGTGAAATACTCTCCTCCCTCACAACCGTATTCAATATGTCCTTGCGACAAGGCATCGTCCCTTCAGATTGGAAGAAGGCTAACGTGACACCAATTTTTAAGAAAGGAGACAAAAAAGTAACAGGTAATTACAGGGCCATTAGTCTAACTTCGGTTGTAGGTAAGCTACTTGAGGGCATAATTAGAATTGGTTGAGCAACAGACAACAAAGAGTAGTGATTGACGGATTTAACTCAGAGTGGGCGCCTGTCACTAGTGGCGTCCCTCAGGGCTCGGTCCTTGGCCCAGTGCTCTTCATTATATACATCAACGACGTGGATGTTGGACTCAATAACCGCATTAGTAAATTTGCAGACGACACAAAGATTGGTAACTCGGTTCTGACTGACGAAGACAGGCAAAGCCTCCAAGAGGATTTGCACAAAATTTCAGCTTGGTCGGAGAGATGGGAGATGCCCTTTAACGTAGACAAGTGCCAGGTCCTTCAAATTGGAACGAGGAATAAGAAGTTCGAATACGAAATGCGCGGCGTTAAACTCAAAAGCGTTCAATGCGTCAAGGACTTGGGGGTCAAAATCGCGTCAAACCTCAAATTCTCACAGCAATGCATCGATGCAGCAAATAAAGCGAACAGAATGTTGGGCTTCATTAAAAGAAACTTTGTATTCAAGAATAAAGATGTAATACTCCCGCTCTACAACAGTTTAGTCAGACCCCACTTGGAATATGCGGTACAGTTTTGGTCTCCACACCATGCAAAGGATATTGCTAAATTAGAAGGTGTTCAGCGTCGGGCAACGAAAATGATCCCTTCCTTGCGCAACAAATCCTACGAAGAAAGGCTTTCTACCCTTAACATGTTCTCTCTTGAGAAACGTCGCCTCCGAGGAAAACTGATCGAATGTTTTAAAATACTTAATGGTTTCACGAATGTAGACAGATCAACATTGTTTATGATCGATGACTTTTTGCGCACGAGGAACAATGGCGTAAAACTCAGATGTAGACAAGTAAACTCAGACTGCACCAAATTTTTCTTCACCAACGTTATAGTGCGAGAATGGAATAAGCTTCCACCGTCAGTGGTCCAGTGTAACACGATTGACTCCTTCAAAAATAAGTTCGACCGTCACTTCCTTCAACTTAATATCAACTAGAGTAGAAATGCAACGTTTTGGAGTCTTCTGATTAATGTAAAATCACTTAGGTTTAAGGACAGACCACCAAGTCTGGACCATGGGGTCTGTGTGGTCTGATTTTCTATGTAAATCTATGTCTATGTAAATCCTCCAGGGTGTCATTGGGGGCAGCCACGGCTGTTTTCATGTCTTGGGGTCTTGGTCTTGGTCCTGGGTGTCGGTATTACACCAAGGCCATCTAGCGAGCCGACGCCAGCTGCTCACAGAGTTTCGTTCAGCTTTCCTGTCTTTCTTTTATATGTAGTCTTTGTTTGAACATCGCACGTACGGAGCAGCACTTGCGACCACAATGGAGGAATTAGGACCAAATGGTGAGATACGACCGGTTGAACATACGGCGCCAGGAAACCATGTACCGAATGACAAAGGAAAATGGCGATTCTCCTGCTGGCAACGTGATGAAAGCACGTCCTCACACCAAAGAAATGCTGCCAAGTCATACTCACTGAACGATCTGTCTCGTAACATGGACGTTATCACGCATCACCGAATAAAAAAAACTTCTGTATATAGCGTTTTTGTGAAGTACAAAGGCTAATGTATACTCACCCCCCAAAAAAATTCCTACATGTCGTCACACCTGGGTCAAAATGGCCACTTCCAAAACTTTATTTGACAACAAAAATAACGTTACTGGAAACGCTGTGCCGAATGGCACACGGGGCACTCATACCAGAGAAGTGAGAAGGAGCAGAGGACTGTGATACCCTCTCCTCAACAGGGCACCCGACGCACTAATACATGCCCGTGAATGAGTTGAAAAATTCGGCCAAGGTTAACCACAGTGAGCGCGAGTTTCAAAAACCCCTTAATTTTTGTGCCAAACGGCAAACGGTTTCCATTCTAGGGTTAAGCAGTATAGGATATACGTTGTCAGGTCCGGGGCTTGTATTTGTTTTAAGGGACTGGAGAGCTTTAAGGACTTCATCGGTAGTTATTACAAAGTTAGGCAATGCCTGCTCAAGAGGAGGAAGAATCTTCCAAGAGAGCGACCCGCTGAGGGCCACTCCATGTATTATTCCTCCAAGGATAAAACTAAGCGTAAGGAAAAGAAAATACAAGAAATAAAAGACCATAAATAAAATGCATAAAAAGACAACAACTTAGGGCATAAAAAGTCTCCAATTAGAAAGAAAAGAAGAAAAAATAGGGAAAATAGGCAAATCGGAAAATAGGAAAACCTGAATATAGTGTGAAGAAGAGAAAAAAGAAGCAGATCATCACAAAAGAAGAAGAAAATACGGAAATAAAAGAAAAATGGGAAAAAATATGTACTAAATCAGAAGAGGAAAACAGGAAAATCTGAATCTAGGTACACAGAAAAAATAAAGAATCAAGAAGGACCTAAGAAGATGTGCAAAGAGGAGATTTGATTGATTGATAGTTTATTGTTGCAGATAAACAAGAGGAGAAGAGAAAAGAAAACAGGGAAATAAAATAAAGAAATGGGAAAATAGGTCAATCGGAAAGGATAAAATAGGAAAGTCTGAATATAGGGAGACAGAAAAGTGAAACAATCAAGAAGGAGCCAAGAAGCTATAAAGGAAGGAGAAGAAGAAGAGGAGGAGGAAGCCAACAAGTCCCCTGTGACATCAAGATCAAGGTCGAGGTCCGCCGCGTGCCCTGAAGTGCCCTGGCAGTGTTTCTCGTGGAGGAGGAGGAGCCCCTCGGCGTGCAGGCCCCCAGGGTGAGTGTGCGGGTGGTGGAGGGCCAGGGTGTGGACGGGCTACACTTGGGACAGGAAGGAGGGGAGGGCCAGGGTGTGGACGGGCTACACTTGGGACAGGAAGGAGGGGAGGGCCAGGGTGTGGACAGGCTACATTTGGGACAGGAAGGAGGGAGGCCAGGTGTGGACAGGCTTCACTTGGGACAGGAAGGAGCGGAGGGCCAGGGTGTGGACGGGCTACACTTGGGACAGGAAGGAGGGGAGGGCCAGGGTGTGGACGGGCTACACTTGGGACAGGAAGGAGGGGTGGGCCAGGGTGTGGACGGGCTACAGTTGGGACTGGATGGGGGGGAGGGCCAGGGTGTGGACGGGCTACACTTGGGACAGGAAGGAGGGGAGGGCCAGGGTGTGGACGGGCTACACTTGGGACAGGAAGGAGGGGAGGGCCAGGGTGTGGACGGGCTACACTTGGGACAGGAAGGAGCGGAGGGCCAGGGTGGACAGGCTACACTTGGGACAGGAAGGAGGGGAGGCCAGGTGTGGACGGGCTACACTGGGACAGGAAGGAGGGGAGGGCCAGGGTGGACGGGCTACACTTGGGACAGGAAGGAGGGAGGGCCAGGTGTGGACAGGCTACACTTGGGACAGGAAGGAGGGGAGGGCCAGGGTGTGGACGGGCTACACTTGGGACAGGAAGGAGGGGAGGGCCAGGGTGTGGACGGGCTACACTTGGGACAGGAAGGTGCAGGTAGATAGCGGAAGTCTTGCCTTTGGATCGGCACTTCCTGATGTGATCTTGATACTGTGGTCCTGTGGGCTTGTGGTCTGGGTCTGGGTCTTATTTCTGATTTGGCTTCACTATATTGATTTTATCTTTTTCTTTCGTATTTCCCAGAATTTAAAAATCGTTCTTTTACTTTGCTCAATCCCTTGTTCTTCAAAAAGGAGTCTTCCTATTATATTTTCCTCTTCTTCGTCATAGGGTCGTTGCAACATTAAATTTTTCCCCCTTTCTTCCCTATAAGCATCACACTGCAGCAAAAAGTGGTTCAAGTCTTCTTTATCAGCTCCACACATCACACAGGTTGTTGGCTCATTCTTAAATCTATTTCTATCACCAAGGTTCATATTATTTGTACGGCATTTAAACATAATGATCGACTCTTCATTGTTGTCATATATTTCCTCTTGCCCTCCATTTCTTTTCTCCATTCTCTATACAGCTTTAAACTTTCCTTTTGTTGCAGGGTGCTTTTCCACTTGTCTGTGTCCCACTTGTTCACTTTTTCACCAACTTTAGCATTACTTACTGCCATTCCCCTGATCCCCGCTAATTTTCTGTCCTCCAACAAACCCTTTATCCATTTATTCTTCCTCTTTTCCAATCTCATTTCCTCAAGCACCCTCTCTAGGAGGTTGTTACTTTCCCCTCTCAATATGTGCTGCAAGTATTTCAGCTGCCCCTCCATTATCCTTCCCTTCATGCTGGAGATTCCTATTTCTCCCCTTAACGCCGCTTCTTGTGTGTAGCTAGGTGCTCCCATTATTTTCCTTCCCACACTGTTTTCTATTCTTTGCAGTTTTTGTATTTCTTCTTTGCTAAAATCAATCACATTTGCACCATATAAGATTCCTGGTAGGGCTATACTTTTCCAATACACCTTTCCTATTGTTAATCTTGCACAACTTCTAGCAATTACAGAGTACGTTAGGTTGGCCATTTTTACTGCTTTTTCCTGCATTATTTGTTTTTGCTCTTTGAATAAGTTTCTGCTGTCATTAACAGTTATTCCTAGATATTTCAATTTGTTGCTAACCTTTATACCTTCTATTTCATTGGGTTTTTCTTTCATATTAAATATAATAATATTGCTTTTTTCCTTATTAATTTCTAGGCCACATTCCCTCCCTGATGCCAATACTTGTTCTATCACCTCTTCTGCATCTACTACACTACTTGCAAGTAACATTCCATCGTCCGCAAAGAAGAGTGATGTTATGCTAAAGTTCTCGTCTCTGTACCCTTTGTTCAGCTTCTCCAACTGATGCATAATTTTATATGTAACTAATTTGAATAATGTTGTCGAGCCCGTGCATCCTTGTCTTATTCCGCTGCTGACTTCTATCGTTAGCTTTTCTTTTTCATCCAGCCTGACCTTAGTTAGGTCCCCATCATACAGTTTTGTGATTATGTCAATAGCTTTCTCATTTATGTTATATTCCATTAGCATTTTAACCATTGAGTCCCTTTTTACACTATCAAATGCTTTCGCAAAGTCAATTGATATTACTATTAGTGGCTTTTTATTTATAAATGACTTTTCTACACAATGTCTCAGAATAAGAATATTGTTCTCCATTCTCGCACCAGCCGTAAATCCTGCCTGATTTTCTTTTTCCCAGTGATTTTTATTAAGTTGTTCTTCAATACCCATCCTTATTACAGCCATTAGTAGCTTGTATCCTATGTTTGTCAGAGCTATTGGTCGATATTCATTTACTTTTGGTTTTCTTACCTTGGGGATCATGACTGTTTCACTCTCCTTCCACTCCTCTGGTATTTCCCCTGTCTGTAGTGCGTGTTTGAATGTTTCTATTAGCATTTCCAACAATGTCCTGTCTTCTAGGAATACTTTATAAAACTCCGGTTTTATTCCATCAGGGCCTGCAGCTTTTTTATTCCTTAGATTAATTAAGCACCTTTTAACTCTTTCTTCAGTTATAATTTCATCTTCTAGGTATGTCACTCCCTCCCCTATTTCTAGAGCCATATCAATATGTTCTCTTATTTCAGTAGCACAGGCTTCTATATGGATAGGCATGTTCACTAGATCTCTCCCTTCTTCCTCTCCACTTTTGACCTGAAATTGTCTCCCCCTCACCATCTCAAGTTTAGTATTCTCCCTCTTTTTTACATACTCCTCCTTAGTCCTGTCATTCCACTCCTTGTTGATGTTGTTTTGGTGCTTCCCGTATATGTCTCTCCAGTATGTCTCAACCTGTAATCTTACTTCTTCTCTTTCCAGTTTTCTGTTGTCCCTGCTATACACATTATCTATCAACTTTTCTGTCTCCTTTTCTTTGTCTCCCCGTAACATCCTTATATACTTCCAAGTGTTCTTGCCATTACTTTTGTCCTCTTTTATTTCTCTTGCTTTCTTTTCATCACTTATTCTCATCTCCCTTTTAAGTAATAATTGTAGTTTTTCTTTTTGATCCATATACTTTTGTTTCCACTTGTCTGCTTCCTCTTCTTCCTTTGCATTCCTCCTCCTCCTATGGTACGTTCTCCTCACCTTTGTCTCCTCCCGGATCTCTCTGGTAAACCATGCCGGTCCTTCCCTGACTTCTTCAACCCCTATGTTCTTCCGCCTGTAATGGCCCTTGAGATAACCATTGGCTGTCTTGATTATCCTCTGTTCTAGGTCCCTCATGTTCTTAACTCTGTCATCTAACACACTGGCTGTAAGTTTTTCTCCATATATCTTTAGTGAAGCTTTGTCTGTTTTATAATACTCTCTTGTTATCCATGATTTCCTGTTATACCTTTTCCTCTCCCGCCCCACACTTAGGTGAATTTCCATTAGATTATGGTCGGTCAGATCAAACTCTTCCTGTTCCTCATCAATTCTCATTTTGCTATATTTTTTGTAGAATTCATCTGTCACTAGGGCGTAGTCTATGACACTTTTCTGTTTATCTCATGACCATGTATATAGCCCCTCACACTTAACGTCATTGAGCATTGTGAGCTTATACTTTTCTAGCCAGTCTAAAATCATTTTCCCATTAGCATCTAGGCTTTGATCACCTTTGTATCCTACATGGCCATTAAAATCTCCAATGATCAATACTGGTTCATCTGTACTACTCTCCACAAACTTTTCTGTTTCTGCTCTTATGAGTTTGTTTTTCTCTCCATCCGTAACACTAAAATAAACTACTATAATTAGAACTTCCCATCCCCTTATGTTCCCTTTAACTACTAATATATCTTTACATTTGGTTGTTATTTTATCAAAGTGTATATCCTTATTGTATTTATGCAGAATCATCAACCCTCCACCTTTTTTGTCTTTCAACTCTCTCATCTGTTCTGTTATAATGACACTACTACTGAAGCTTACATCTCTTATTTTCTTCTGAGTTTCACTTAAGCAGATAATGCTATTCTCATCAATAAGGTCTTCAATTTCCTTCACTCTAACCTTTGTCAGGCCTTGAATGTTAATAGCCTTAATGATGAAGTTGTCTTCTTTTCTATTACCAAGTTTAACATTCACAATGTGATCAAATCCATTATTATACTTATATACCTTATTCTTAGTACTACTTACGTCATTATGCTTCCCTTCCCGTCACTCCCTCCTCTGAACTCTTACCACCTTGCCCTTCCTGATGATCCACTGCCCACCTTCCTCTCTTCTTCTCCTGAGCTCTTCCCGCAGCTGGTTATTCTCCTCTCTCTCTTGGTAAGGACTGGGACAATGAATATCTCCTTCATAGTGTCCTCGGAAGGAGGGGAGGGCCAGGGTGTGGACGGGCTACACTTGGGACAGGAAGGAGGGGAGGGCCAGGGTGTGGACGGGCTACACTTGGGACAGGAAGGAGGGGAGGGCCAGGGTGTGGACGGGCTACACTTGGGACAGGAAGGAGGGGAGGGCCAGGGTGTGGATGGGCTACACTTGGGACAGGAAGGAGGGGAGGGCCAGGGTGTGGACAGGCTACACTTGGGACAGGAAGGACGGGAGGGCCAGGGTGTGGACAGGCTACACTTGGGACAGGAAGGAGGGAGGGCCAGGTGTGGACAGGCTCCACTTGGGACTGGATGGAGTGGAGGGCCAGGGTGTGGACAGGCTACACTTGGGACAGGAAGGAGGGGAGGGCCAGGGTGTGGACAGGCTACACTTGGGACAGGAAGGAGGGGAGGGCAAGGGTGTGGACAGGCTACACTTGGGACAGGAAGGACGGGAGGGCCAGGGTGTGGACAGGCTACACTAGGGACAGGAAGGACGGTAGGGCCAGGGTGTGGACCGGATACACTTGGGACAGGACGGAGGGGAGGGCCAGGGGGTGGACGGGCTACACTTGGGACAGGAAGGAGGGGAGGGCCAGGGTGGACAGGCTACACTTGGGACAGGAAGGACGGGAGGGCCAGGGTGTGGACAGGCTACACTTGGGACAGGAAGGAGGGGAGGGCCAGGGTGTGGACAGGCTACACTTGGGACAGGAAGGACGGGAGGGCCAGGGTGTGGACAGGCTACACTTGGGACAGGAAGGACGGGAGGGCCAGGGGTGTGGACAGGCTACACTTGGGACAGGAAGGAGGGAGGGCCAGGGGTGTGGACAGGCTACACTTGGGACAGGAAGGAGGAGGGCCAGGGTGTGGACAGGCTACACTTGGGACTGGAATGTGGGGTGGGCCAGGGTGTGGACAGGCTACACTTGGGACAGGAAGGAGGGGAGGGCCAGGGTGTGGACAGGCTACACTTGGGACAGGAAGGACGGGAGGGCCAGGGTGTGGACAGGCTACACTTGGGACAGGAAGGAGGGGAGGGCCAGGGTGTGGACAGGCTACACTTGGGACAGGAAGGAGGGAGGGCCAGGGTGTGGACAGGCTACACTTGGGACAGGAAGGAGGGAGGGCCAGGGTGTGGACAGGCTACACTTGGGACAGGAAGGAGGGAGGGCCAGGGTGTGGACAGGCTACACTTGGGACAGGAAGGAGGGAGGGCCAGGGTGTGGACAGGCTACACTTGGGACAGGAAGGAGGGGAGGCCAGGGTGTGGACAGGCTACACTTGGGACAGGAAGGAGGGAGGGCCAGGGTGTGGACAGGCTACACTTGGGACAGGAAGGAGGGAGGGCCAGGGGTGTGGACGGGCTACACTTGGGACTGGAAGGTCGGGAGGCCCAGGGGGTGGACAGGCTACACTTGGGACAGGAAGGAGGGGAGGGCCAGGGTGTGGACAGGCTACACTTGGGACAGGAAGGAGGGAGGGCCAGGGTGTGGACGGCTACACTTGGGACAGGAAGGAGGGAGGGCCAGGGTGTGGACAGGCTACACTTGGGACAGGAAGGAGGGGAGGGCCAGGTGTGGACGGCTACACTTGGGACAGGAAGGAGGGAGGGCCAGGGTGTGGACGGGCTACACTTGGGACAGGAAGGAGGGGAGGGCCAGGGTGTGGACGGGCTACACTTGGGACAGGAAGGAGGGCAGGGCCAGGGTGTGGACGGGTACACTTGGGACAGGAAGGAGGGGAGGGCCAGGGTGTGGACTGGAACAAATGGGACAGGAAGGAGGGAGGGCCAGGGTGTGGACGGGCTACACTTGGGACAGGAAGGAGGGGAGGTCCAGGGTGTGGACGGGCTACACTTGGGACAGGAAGGACGGGAGGGCCAGGGTGTGGACAGGCTACACTTGGGACAGGAAGGAGGGGAGGGCCAGGGTGTGGACGGCCTACACTTGGGACAGGAAGGAGGGAGGCCCAGGGTGTGGACGGGCTACACTTGTGACCGGTAGGCGGGGTGGGCCTGGGGTTGGACGGGCTACACTTGGGACAGGAAGGAGGGGCGGGCCAGGGTGTGGACGGGCTACACTTGGGACAGGAAGGAGGGGAGGGCCAGGGTGTGGACGGCTACACTTGGGACAGGAAGGAGGGGAGGGCCAGGGTGTGGACGGGCTACACTTGGGACAGGAAGGAGGGGAGGGCCAGGGTGTGGACAGGCTACACTTGGGACAGGAAGGAGGGGAGGGCCAGGGTGTGGACAGGCTACACTTGGGACAGGAAGGAGGGGAGGGCCAGGGTGTGGACAGGCTACACTTGGGACAGGAAGGACGGGAGGGCCAGGGTGTGGACGGGCTACACTTGGGACAGGAAGGAGGGGAGGGCCAGGGTGTGGACAGGCTACACTTGGGACAGGAAGGAGGGGAGGGCCAGGGTGTGGACAGGCTACACTTGGGACAGGAAGGAAGGGAGGGCCAGGGTGTGGACGGGCTACACTTGGGACAGGAAGGACGGGAGGGCCAGGGTGTGGACAGGCTACACTTGGGACAGGAAGGAGGGGAGGGCCAGGGTGTGGACGGGCTACACTTGGGACAGGAAGGAGGGGAGGGCCAGGGTGTGGACGGATACACTTGGGACAGGAAGGAGGGGAGGGCCAGGGTGTGGACGGGCTACACTTTGGACAGGAAGGAGGGGAGGGCCAGGGTGTGGACGGGCTACACTTGGGACAGGAAGGAGGGGAGGGCCAGGGTGTGGACGGGCTACACTTGGGACAGGAAGGAGGGGAGGGCCAGGGTGTGGACGGGCTACACTTGGGACAGGAAGGAGGGGAGGGCCAGGATGTGGACGGGTACACTTGTAGTCCGTGGGCCACCCTCACAAAATAGCTCTAGAAAACAAGTTTCGTCGGGCATATGTCCGCATTGAAATTTTTCACTTGTAATAGGTTGCAGCAATGTTCTCAACACTTTATCCGTAGAGCTTAACCAAAAATACTTGCACATTAACATACAGTGAAAATTCATACATCTTCTTCTTATGTATAAAAATAGTATCCCCCCACGTTAAGGAAAAGCAACTCTAAACACTTTTTCATCTATGGCAATTTGTGTTTAACGCCTTCGTTTTAAAGTTACAGGATGTTTAAATACGAAAATTGATCAATTTCCAGCCTTTGGTCCTGATCTGAAAATAACGGTAGAGACATCAGGATGGTTGCAAATTACTCTAAAATACAAGCCAAACAATTTATATTCAGACAACATTGGGCTAATGTTAACTATTTGACCTATAAAAACAGTCAGTTATGCATGCTGTCATGAAAATACCATTTGCATCGTATTTTTGCTTAAACAAGTTGTACAGCCTAAACAGTTGCCATTAGACAAAGACTGTCTTAATGTAATTTGTTTGTCTTGTAAAGTAGAGTAATTTGCAACCATCCTGAAGTCTCTACCATGATATTCAGATCAGGAACAAAGGTTGGATTCCAGTTAATTACAGGATGTTTAAATAAGAAAATTCATTGAATCAGTCATTGTTCCTAATCTGAATATCATGGTAGGGACTTCGGGATGGTTGCAAATTACTCTACTTTACAAGACAAACAAATTACATTAAGACAGTCTTTGTCTAATGGCAACTGTTTAGGCTGTACAACTTGTTTAAGCAAAAATACGATGCAAATGGTATTTTCATGACAGCATGCATAACTGACTGTTTTTATAGGTCAAATAGTTAACATTAGCCCAATGTTGTCTGAATATAAATTGTTTGGCTTGTATTTTAGAGTAATTTGCAACCATCCTGATGTCTCTACCGTTATTTTCAGATCAGGACCAAAGGCTGGATCAATTTTCGTATTTAAGCATCCTGTAACTTTAAAACGAAGGCGTTAAACACAAATTGCCATAGATGAAAAAGTGTTTAGAGTTGCTTTTCCTATCACTTAACGTGTGGGGAATACTATTTTATACATACCAAGAGCTATTTTGTGAGGGTGGCCCACGGACTAAAATGTAAAAATAAACATACAAGTAATTTGTTCTAACAAATTCCCAAAGTCGCAAGGCCATTTCAAAATTATATGGATTATATTTACTAACATTACGGTCTTCTGTCTTCTTAAAAAACGAGAATAGTCCCGTGAGTCGAAATATTCATCAGAACGAACAGGCAAGGCGTTTGTTTACAGTTAATATTAAAACCTTATTAGAATAGGTACGTAAATATTTTTTTGTATAAATAAAACTACATATATTTGACATACTTTATTTGTGCTTTTTTATTCAATTCAATATTCATTAAAGCATTAAAAAAAAAAAAATATTGAATTTAATTTAGTCAGCCATAAAAGTACATTTTCTTTGGCGCTTTTAAGCATTAGAGAATACCACAAGTTTTTGTGGAATACTATCCTATTCATATAAAAAAATAGATTTTAATATGCTATTATTTCGTAAACGTGCAAGCAAAACTAGTTAAGCTCCTCGAAACTAGCTTCTATGTAATAAAACCTATTATATCCTGAAGAAAACGAGCGCTGCGGAATGATGCCCGACGAAAGTGTAAGATATTCCAGGGTGGCCCACGGACTATTGGGACAGGAAGGAGGGGAGGGCCAGGGTGTGGACGGGTACACTTGGGACAGGAAGGAGCGGAGGGCCAGGGTGTGGATGGGCCACGTGTGTGTAGGGTTGCCACCCTGACCTCAGGAAAATACCAACATCTTACTCTCCAATACGGAACTAACTGTATTTTAAGTTATGGGTCTTGTCTTGTTGCAGTGTAGGTGATGTTCACTTTGGGCGACTTGGGAGTCCACCGCCCCAACACTGTGCCCTACTCCTAGGGCCGCTTTCACTTTATTTGTTTTGATCGTTACCAATGGCGGTGATCAACGCATAGTTTTCCACGTGAAACTGGCCTATGGGGTAGTGGTAGAGGAGGTGAGAGGTGTTGAGAGTGTGTGGTAAGGTGCGGGGCTGGGCTCACCCCGCAGCCGCCACTACCCCATAGGCCAGTTTTACGTGGAAATACTATAGCGGCAATCACCGCCATTTGTAACGATAAAAACAAACAAAATGACTGTGAAAGCGGCCCCTAATGTGCCTCAGCTGGTCAGGGAGGGAGCTACTCTCTGCCCCCCTTGGAGTAGTCGCGTGTAGGACAGGGGGCTCATCAGGGATCCCCTGCAGAAACAGGTCAAATTTTCTCCTGAAGGTCTCCATGCTGCAGTTTGAGGTGTCCCTGATGTCCCTGGGCAGGCAGTTGAATAGTCTTGGTCCCTCGTTGGTAAAGCTGGCAGCATGTATGGACCTAAGACATTGACTGACTGTTTCAATGGATGTCCTGGGGCAGGTGCGGCCAAATTGGGGGTGTGTCTGGCGTGTTATCCCTCCTTCAGTTTGTGGTGATGGGTTAGGCACTTGCTTCTTCAGTGTTAATTATGTAGTACTATCTCTTCGTCTTTGGAGGGAGTAGAGTTGCAGAGTGTAACTCAGATTTTTCATTGAGTTCAGCTTCCTTGTGAAGACCCTTTGTGTCTGTTCCAGTCGCTTGATATTGTACATTTTGTGTGGGGACCACAGATGGCACAGGTATTCCATTTTCGACAACACCAGGGACTTACAGAGCGGGAGGAGGTGTTCGGGTTCCCTCGTCTTGAAGGTGCAGAGTATCCATCCTGTCATCCTGCTGGCCGTCCTTGTGATGTCAATGTGCTCAGTGGGTGAAAAGTCATTACTAACTAGTACCCCCAGGTCATGTACGGAGCTCTTCTCTGCAATTTCTTGACCTTTCACCTGGTACTGTGATCTTGAGGTGGCCATTTTCCCCATATCTTATTAATTCAAATTTATTTTTGTTCAAAGACATGTTGTTGTCCTAACCTAACCTAACCCAGCCCTAAAATTTCTGTGGCCCGCCATGACTGACAGCCGCTGCCCACTGCTGGTGGAGGAAGGGGGAGGGACATTGCGTCGCCTTATTTACACATACTATGATAATGACAATACCTATGACAAAAAAGCCCACCTCAAGATCACCCACCCACCACATTGACCTAGGGCATTTATGGTGGGTTGCGCTATGCCACCACCGCCTACAATTAGCTCGAATTAGGGGTTTTATGGCGAGCCCTTTTTAGGGTCCACCGTACCACAGCCACGACTCGTGAAAGCCTAAAAAAGGGTCTGCCCACATTCTCGGGTTAAGGAGGGCGCCCGGGGGGGTCCCTCCTGGGCACACAGTATATCCTATGGCTTTGAAATTTTAGTATGTTGTTTGTTGGTGTAAGTGTATGACATTCTGTGAAATTTGGGTGAATGTGTAGAGGAGACTCAAACAAAGCATAAAATCTTATTTTTGTTTCACAGACTTTAATTTTTAGTTAATTACTTTGAAAAAAAATACCATAGAAACTTTGTGTTTAGATCTACATTTCTCATTTTGTAATTTTTTTCATTTTTTGTTCTGGCTTAAAAAAATTGAAATTCATTTTCACTAATAATTTTCTCCACTTTTTCTACCGTTTTCTTTTTACATTTTAAAAAATGTACAAAATGAGAAAAATTGCCGTTTAGTTGTAGATTATATTGATACCTTACAAAAGACTGTCAGACGTTTTGTCGATTTTGTGAAATTTTTTGAAGTGTAAAAAACAAATTTTCAAGATTTTGGCTCCTTAAGATTTTTTTTTCCATTTCATGTGTCTTGCCATTTGTATTCATTTGATTGTCATGAAATGTTCACATATGATTGTTTATACCTTGTTCACTTACTGGGCCGCCAGTGTGCTGAGCAGATGTTTCACTTGTTGCATATTGGTACATCTGTGGCCCGAATAGCCCTTTCTATAAACTTTTACAAACATGAGTATATAAACAATTTGTGGGTAAATTTGTATTTATTATGACTGCAGATGTGTTGCAATGGTACCAGGTAATAAGTTCAAAATGATAAGGTAATAAATATATAGCTATGTAAAGGCATCCAAAATACATTTAAAGTTTGGTGACATTTTGCTTCCAAATATAAGCATTTCATTATGTAACAGTAATCAACTGTAGAGGCAAATGCCCCTCATATCAAACAACGTAAAAAAAAAAAAATCCTAATAAATGAAAATCTTGCTTTCATAACAGAAAAAATAATGCTCCAGATCAGAACTTACTAGTACTTGGAATATTAGATTATCCCAATGTTTGATTTATTATAGTGTATTTTACTGAACTGTATAGGGAAATACCACTCCGCAAATAACGTAAAAAAAAAATTCCTGATAAATTAAAATTTTGCTCATAACAGAGAAGAAAATAATGTTCCCCATCCTGCTCTTCATCTGTTTCTAACTCGTCACTTTCCTCGGAGAGCTCATCATCTGGGTCATCTGAACTGACAAAAAACCTGAATCATCTGAATCACCAGATGAGGTATCCGATCGCCCTCCTTAAAAGACGGTCGGGTTCATTTCTGTTGAAAAGGAGGGAAAAAAACATTATTAATAGTTTTTTTATGTACAGCTCATCAAAATGTAAGATATTGTATCGACACAAACTCGTATAATAATCATAAAAACTACACCAAATAGCAGAACAAGACTATATCGTCAGTCCTTCGCGAACTGGTACATATATGCGCCAACCCATGCCTGGTACATTGGTGCACCAATACGCGGCAGAGGGAAAAAATATTAGTGGTCCGCGATTTGGTATATATTTGTACCGTGGATTTTTACACTATACTACAGGCTATCCTCTCATCATGATACATAACCTCTCTCTGCAAAGTCCAACGGACACTGGCGTGGTGGGCGCCGTGAAAGTTCATGGAGCAGGCAAGAGCGCTGAGTTGCCAAACGCGATTAATGTGTTAACAGGCCTTAAAACTATCAAGCTTACAGCTTTGGTCGCTGGATATTGTCCATTTACGTGTAGTTCTGTCTTAGTATTGTTACGAATATCGCTTCAGATTTATTTAGGTTAGTTCAAAAGACATATTTATCAATGAATATATTATTGCATTAGCTTATTATCAGTACACGCACTATTTGCCTGACCCGGTGGCCTGTGGCTTGCCTTCGGTGCACCCACCACCGCCCTGATCCCTCCCACCAACTTCAGTTTCCTTACCAGTCTTTTTTTTTTTTTTTCAGCACATGACTTTGTGTCCCAATGTCCACCACTGGTGTTAGTGTTGAAGTGAGGCATCGAGACAGTTGCTGTGGTCAGTACTTGTTCCGTCCCTGCTGCCGCTGACTTCAGGACTCCTTGGTGCATCCCTCGCCTTGCCTGCTCAATTGCTCACTGAGTGTGGCTTTGAAGCAACCTCGCCGCCTTCTCCAGCATCTCTGAGGTTCCTCAAGGCCAGCCAACTCCTCACATCCAGAGTAGTGTTGCAGTGGAGGCTGCAAGGCGGGACAGCAGCTGGAGTGGGTGGGATTAGCAGGAGCAGACTGCTACTGGTGTGAGGTTCAGGAGTGATAAAAAACACCACCAACACAACCACCAACAACAACAACAACTGCTGGCCTCTTCATCCACAAAGGGGGAAGTTTGAATTTCAGAAGTGTGAGAAGATCTGAGAATGAGAGCAAGTTTACTGACCAAAGCCAAGAGTGTGAGAAAAGACATGCAGGGAAGGATGACCTCAACAAATACACCCACACACTCTGGTGTAAGACCTCATGAAAGTCGGGAGTGTGGCAAAAGGTTTAGTAATAGGAGTAACCCCAAACATCACACCCTTACACACACTGGTGCAAGAAACCATGAGTGTGAAGTTTGTGGGAAATGTTTCAGTCAGAAGGGTCACCTCAACACACACACCCTTACACACACCAGTGCAAGAAATCATGAGTGTGAAGTTTGTGGGAAATGTTTCAGTCGGAAGGGTCACCTCAAATTACACATTGTTACACACACTGGTGAAAGAAATCATGAGTGTGAAGTTTGTGGGAAATGTTTCAATCAGAAGGGTCACCTCAACACACACACCCTTACACACACTGGTGAAAGAAATCATGAGTGTGAAGTTTGTGGGAAATGTTTCAGTCACAAGGGTCACCTCAAATTACACACTCTTACACACACTGGTGAAAGAAATCATGAGTGTGAAGTTTGTGGAAAATGTTTCAGTCAGAAGAGTACCCTCAAATTACACACTCTTTCACACACTGGTGAAAGAAATCATGAGTGTGAAATCTGTGGAAAATGTTTCAGTCAGAAGGGTAACCTCAAATTACACACTCTTACACACACTGGTGAAAGAAATCATGAGTGTGAAGTTTGTGGAAAATGTTTCAGTCGGAAGGGTAACCTCAAATTACACACTCTTTCACACACTGGTGAAAGAAATCATGAGTGTGAAATCTGTGGAAAATGTTTCACTGAGAAGGGTACCCTCAAGAAACACACCCTTACACACACTGGTGAAAAAAATTATAAGTGTGAAGTTTGTGGAAAATGTTTCAGTCGGAAGGATAACCTCAAATTACACCTTGTTACACACACTGATGCAAGAAGTCATGAGTGTGAAGTTTGTGGGAAAAGGTTCAAACTGAAGAGTATATTGGACATGCACGTCTTCAGACACTCTGGTCATAAAGGGTTCAAGTGCGATGTTTGTGGGAAACGTTTCATGACTAAGGGTGAGATTGTCAGGCACATGAAGGTCCACTTCTCCTGAGGTGCTGTGCTGATTCAGTTCTGCTGTGTGTGTGAGTGCAAGTGTTTGTTGTGGTGGTGTTACAGGGCTGTGTGTAGCACAGAGAACAGAAAATATTCATCTGTTGGAACAAATGGTGACTGTGACGGCATGATCTGTTATTCACTTTCCACCCCAGGCTTCATGTGGTTGGTGGGTCCTGTGAAAGGTCTGATCTTTTTGGTGACTGTGCTGGGCTGGCTGTTGTGGCCTGGGCTTATTGGTCAAGTGTGTGTGTGTTAATAGTAATAATATAGTGTATTTGGTCTTACCAGCCGCTAAGCTAAAAATGTACACATTATAAACACATTGTAAAGAACAGTAGGTAGGGGTTCAGGGATCTAACACATCAGTGGGAGGTTGGAATGATAGTGGTGGGAGGGTTGAGTGCAGTGTGGTGGTGCCGGGAGGGGAGGAAATACTCTTCCAGATGGTTGCTAGGTGTTAGTCCCTAGGTGTGACATTCATGTAGGTGTGAAAGAGGTGTGACTATATGATTGATCAAATTCTACTTGTGTGATGTATGTATAAGAGAGAACAGGGGATTATGTTAACAGTTGTGACTGAATGGAATAGGATGTTGGAGAGGGATGTGAAAAGGTTAAATGCATGCAATATTATTTCAGCTGAGGTCATTTTCAAAGCAGACAATTGTTGTCATTCAGTAGATCATGTCATTCTTAATCATCAGAAATCATTTTCAAGCCTCAATTCTGACCTGTCACATTGCGTAGGTCTTGTCATTCTTAGTCAGTTGAGGTCATCTTGAATCCAACAATTCTTGTTTCATAGTTCAATTCTTGTCATTTTCACTCTTTTGTTCCTCAGATATATTTTTCAAATTAATATCATATTTATTTCCATTTATTTCATTTTGGGAGCAGGCATAAAGGCCAGGTTATGTTAGGTTACCTTATATTTAGTTTAATTAGGTCAGATGAGGTTAGGTTACATTTAATTTGATTAGGGTAGTTAGTTTTAATTGTGTTCAATGAATGTGTAATATGCTTCAGTTATATAATGTGTACTCGCCATTGCCAATGGAGCTTGGGAATAATAACACATGACTTAGTCATTCACTTTTTTTATTGGATTAACCTGCAGTTTGAGTATTACAGCTTGATGTAGCACGTAACAGCTGATACAGCACAACAAATAAGTAATTACTGAGAAATCATCTATACAGGAAGGTAGTTGGTGTGGAAGAGAAATGGCTACTAACTCTGCCCTGTGCACAGGGGGTGATAAGTGGTGCCACAAAGAGATGCTCAGGGCTGAGAAATGTAAATCAAGTAGTGGTGCATTACAGGTGCCCAGTTTGTGAAAGACGGACAGGAAACGGAGGAAATAGGTAACTGGAACTGTGTGGCAAAGCAGAAGGGAGGAAAGGACCTGCAGAAGCCACTGCCTCAACAGACTATTGGAAATGGTTGGACTATAGTAAGTCTGCTGGTCAACAGAAAAATATTCTTAATGTCGTGCCTGGCATGGGCACTCCTTAATAATGTTGGTTAATTATACCTCAAAGTAGAATTAATTGTTGATCACTTAAACCAGAGAGTAAAATTAGTAGTTCATTTACCAAGTCTAATAAGGCACCGTTATCGCACACAGGATTATCATCTGCCAAATAATATGGGTAGCGTGACTTTAACACTATTACTTAAGGTAAATATATTTGTTTAGAGATTCTGATGATGAACTAAGGGTCAAGGGACAGGATTCAGCCATACAAGACTAAATTGTCGCTCATAACACTTAGAACTTAGTCTAATTATAAACTAACATGTAAACACAAGAAACAAGTAGCACCAACACACGAAGAAAACCTATTATTGGTCCCGACAGCAGTCAGCCAGCCTACCATCAGACAGACTTACTTCGACACCTCTGTCTGGGACGATACCTTGTATAGGAGTCCTTAAATATAATATTATAGCCTAGGTATATTGAACACTTCTATGTATGTGAGGCCAGTTATGCTATTCGAAGCAACAAGTTGAAGAGGATGACATGGAGCCAAGAGTGCAGAATGCTGAGATACATGGGCCATGTGAGATGGACAAGTAGGGTATCAAACTAGGTGATAAGAATGTGTGGTGTGGAGGTGGTGCCCCTCTTGATCAAAGACACTGAAGTTAGGGTTGACTGAAGATCTGTTAGGCAGCATGTTGGTAACCCTCCGTCACTTGTCAATGGTTGAAAACTCTCAGAGTCTTGCAGTGGGAGTCAAGTCCTCTGGATCACCACGTACACACGCTGACCACTCCCACCGGTGCACCATACGCAATCTGCAGGTGTAAGCTGATATTAATTACATATTAATAATAATCGCCATATAAATTAAGATTGTTGTAGTTAGTGAAGAAGTTATTTAAGTTTCCCATGAAAGTACAGTTTCTTTAATTACTCCTCCACATATTTTTATAAATCCAGAAGTTTAAGTTGAAATTACTGAATCCATTATTTTCCTTTATTATAATTAATTTCATTTAGTTTCTGTAAATCAAGTTTTGTATTCTTAGTTGAACTGAGATAGGTATATATTTGCCTTTCTCGGGTTTTGTCTGTACAAGTTCCTGTCGTTGAAAATAAACACGATTCAGCAAGAAGAGCGAGACCAAGCCGCCACCAGCCCTTTCTCTGCCCTCCGTTCACCTCCAGATCTTAGCCACGGCGTTGATAATTCCAACATGCTGCCATACTTGCAGGGTGCCGTGCCTGCTGCCATACTTGCAGGGTGCTGTGCCTGCTGCCTTACTTGCAGGGTGCCGTGCCTGCTGCCATCCTTGCAGGGTGCCGTGCCTGCTGCCATACTTGCAGGGTGCTGTGCCTGCTGCCTTACTTGCAGGGTGCCGTGCCTGCTGCCATACTTGCAGGGTGCCGTGCCTGCTGCCATACTTGCAGGGTGCTGTGCCTGCTGCATTACTTGCAGGGTGCTGTGCCTGCTGCCTTACTTGCAGGGTGCTGTGCCTGCTGCCTTACTTGCAGGGTGCCGTGCCTGCTGCCATACTTGCAGGGTGCCGTGCCTGCTGCCATACTTGCAGGGTGCTGTGCCTGCTGCATTACTTGCAGGGTGCCGTGCCTGCTGCCATACTTGCAGGGTTCTGTGCCTGCTGCCATACTTGCAGGGTGCTGTGCCTGCTGCCTTACTTGTAGGGTGCCGTGCCTGCTGCCATACTTGCAGGGTTCTGTGCCTGCTGCCTTACTTGTAGGGTGCCGTGCCTGCTGCCATACTTGCAGGGTTCTGTGCCTGCTGCCATACTTGCAGGGTTCTGTGCCTGCTGCCATACTTGCAGGGTGCTGTGCCTGCTGCCTTACTTGTAGGGTGCCGTGCCTGCTGCCATACTTGCAGGGTGCCGTGCCTGCTGCCATACTTGTAGGGTGCCGTGCCTGCTGCCATACTTGCAGGGTGCCGTGCCTGCTGCCATACTTGCAGGGTGCCGTGCCTGCTGCCATACTTGTAGGGTGCCGTGCCTGCTGCCATACTTGTAGGGTGCCGTGCCTGCTGCCATACTTGCAGGGTGCCGTGCCTGCTGCCATACTTGTAGGGTGCCGTGCCTGCTGCCATACTTGTAGGGTGCCGTGCCTGCTGCCAAACGTGTAGGGTGCCGTGCCTGCTGCCATACTTGTAGGGTGCCGTGCCTGCTGCCATACTTGCAGGGTGCCGTGCCTGCTGCCATACTTGTAGGGTGCTGTGCCTGCTGCCATACTTGCAGGGTGCCGTGCCTGCTGCCAAACGTGTAGGGTGCCGTGCCTGCTGCCATACGTGTAGGGTGCTGTGCCTGCTGCCATACTTGTAGGGTGCTGTGCCTGCTGCCATACGTGTAGGGTGCTGTGCCTGCTGCCATACGTGTAGGGTGCTGTGCCTGCTGCCATACCTGCAGGGTGCTGTGCCTACTGCCATACTTGTAGGGTGCCGTGCCTGCTGCCATACTTGTAGAGTGCCGTGCCTGCTGCCATACTTGTAGGGTGCCGTGCCTGCTGCCATACTTGTAGGGTGCTGTGCCTGCTGCCATACTTGCAGGGTGCCGTGCCTGCTGCCATACTTGTAGGGTGCTGTGCCTGCTGCCATACTTATAGGGTGCCGTGCCTGCTGCCATACGTGTAGGGTGCTGTGCCTGCTGCCATACTTGCAGGGTGCCGTGCCTGCTGTCATACTTGCAGGGTGCCGTGCCTGCTGCCATACTTGCAGGGTGCCGTGCCTGCTGCCATACTTGTAGGGTGCCGTGCCTGCTGCCATACTTTTAGGGTGCTGTGCCTGCTGCCATACTTGCAGGGTGCCGTGCCTGCTGCCATACTTGCAGGGTGCCGTGCCTGCTGCCATACTTGCAGGGTGCCGTGCCTGCTGCCATACTTGTAGGGTGCTGTGCCTGCTGCCAAACGTGTAGGGTGCCGTGCCTGCTGCCAAACGTGTAGGGTTCCGTGCCTGCTGCCATCCTTGCAGGGTGCCGTTCCTGCTGCCATACTTGCAGGGTGCCGTGCCTGCTGCCATCCTTGCAGGGTGCCGTGCCTGCTGCCATCCTTGCAGGGTGCCGTTCCTGCTGCCATACTTGCAGGGTGCCGTGCCTGCTGCCATCCTTGCAGGGTTCCGTGCCTGCTGCCATCCTTGCAGGGTGCCGTTCCTGCTGCCATACGTGCAGGGTGCCGTGCCTGCTGCCATCCTTGCAGGGTGCCGTGCCTGCTGCCATCCTTGCAGGGTGCCGTGCCTGCTGCCATCCTTGCAGGGTGCCGTGCCTGCTGCCATACTTGCAGGGTGCCGTGCCTGCTACCATCCTTGCAGGGTGCCGTGCCTGTTGCTATACGTGTAGGGTTCCGTGCCTGCTGCCATCCTTGCAGGGTGCCGTGCCTGCTGCCATCCTTGCAGGGTGCTGTGCCTGCTGCCATCCTTGCAGGGTGCCGTGCCTGCTGTCATCCTTGCAGGGTGCCGTGCCTGCTGCCATCCTTGCAGGGTGCCGTGCCTGCTGCCATCCTTGCAGGGTGCCGTGTCTGCTGCCATCCTTGCAGGGTGCCGTGCCTGCTGCCATCCTTGCAGGGTGCCGTGCCTGCTGCCATCCTTGCAGGGTGCCGTGCCTGCTGCCATCCTTGCAGGGTGCCGTGCCTGCTGTCATCCTTGCAGGGTGCCGTGTCTGCTGCCATCCTTGCAGGGTGCCGTGCCTGCTGTCATCCTTGCAGGGTGCCGTGTCTGCTGCCATCCTTGCAGCATCCCGTGCCTATTGCCATCCTTGAGGGGTGCCGTGCCTGCTGCCAGACGTGTAGGGTGCCGTGCCTGCTGCCATACTTGCAGGGTGCCGTGCCTGCTGCCATACTTGCAGGGTGCCGTTCCTGCTGCCATACTTGCAGGGTGCCGTGCCTGCTGCCATCCTTGCAGGGTGCCGTGCCTGCTGCCATCCTTGCAGGGTGCCGTGCCAGCTGCCATACTTGCAGGGTGCCGTGCCTGCTGCCATACTTGCAGGGTGCCGTTCCTGCTGCCATACTTGCCGGGTGCCGTGCCTGCTGCCATCCTTGCAGGGTGCCGTGCCTGCTGCCAAACGTGTATGGTGCCGTGCCTGCTGCCATACTTGCAGGGTGCTGTACCTGCTGCCAAACGTGTAGGGTGCCGTTCCTGCTGCCATCCTTGCAGGGTACCGTGCCTGATGCCAAACATGTAGGGTGCCGTGCCTGCTGCCATACTTGCAGGGTGCCGTGCCTGCCGTCAAACGTGTAGGGTGCCGTGCCTGCTGCCAAACGTGTAGGGTGCCGTGCCTGCTGCCAAACGTGCAGGGTGCCGTGCCTGCCGCCAAACGTGTAGGGTGCCGTGCCTGCTGCCAAACGCGTAGGGTGCCGTGCCTGCTACCATCCTTGCAGGGTGCCGAGCCTGCTGCCAAACGTGTAGGGTGCCGTGCCTGCTGCCAAACGTGTAGGGTGCCGTGCCTGCTGCCATACTTGCAGGGTGCCGTGCCAGCTGCCAAACGTGTAGGGTGCCGTGCCTGCTGCCTTACTTGCAGGGTGCCGTGCCTGCTGCCAAACGTGTAGGGTGCCGTGCCTGCTGCCATACTTGCAGGGTGCCGTGCCAGCTGCCAAACGTGTAGGGTACCGTGCCTGCTGCCATACTTGCAGGGTGCCGTGCCTGCTGCCATACGTGTAGGGTGCCGTGCCTGCTGCCATACTTGCAGGGTGCCGTTCCTGCTGCCATACGTGCAGGGTGCCGTGCCAGCTGCCAAACGTGTAGGGTGCCGTGCCTGCTGCCATACTTGCAGGGTGCCGTGCCTGCCGCCAAACGTGTAGGGTGCCGTGCCTGCTGCCAAACGTGTAGGGTGCCGTGCCTGCTGCCATACTTGCAGGGTGCCGTGCCAGCTGCCAAACGTGTAGGGTGCCGTGCCTGCTGCCAAACGTGTAGGGTGCCGTGCCTGCTGCCATTCTTGCAGGGTGCCGTGCCAGCTGCCAAACGTGTAGGGTGCCGTTCCGGTGCCATACTTGCAGGGTGCCGTGCCTGCTGCCATACGTGTAGGGTGCCGTGCCTGCTGCCATACTTGCAGGGTGCCGTGCAAGCTGCCAAACGTGTAGGGTGCCGTGCCTGCTGCCATACGTGCAGGGTGCCGTGCCTGCTGCCATACGTGTATAGGGTGCCGTGCCTGCTGCCACACTTGCACGGTGCCGTGCCTACTGCCATACGTGTATAGGGTGCCGTGCCTGCTGCCATACATGCAGGGTGCCGTGCCTGCTGCCATACTTGCAGGGTGCCGTGCCTGTTGCCATACTTGTAGGGTGCCGTGCCTGCTGATATACTTGCAGGGTGCCGTTCCTGCTGCCATACGTGTATAGGGTGCCGTTCCTGCTGCCATACTTGCAGGGTGCCGTGCCTGCTGCCATACTTGGAGGGTGCCGTGCCTGCTGCCATACCTGCAGGGTGCCGTGCCTGCTGCCATACTTGCAGGGTGCCGTTCCTGCTGCCATACTTGCAGGGTGCCGTGCCTGCTGCCATACGTGCAGGGTGCCGTGCCTGCTGCCATACCTGCAGGGTGCCGTGCCTGCTGCCATACTTGCAGGGTGCCGTGCCTGCTGCCATACTTGCAGGGTGCCGTGCCTTGTGTGAATCAACTCGCAGCCGTAAAATAGCTCGCAGAAAGAGGTGTTCGACTTGCATACTTTTTCTATATTTCACTCACTGCTGTCGTTTACTTGTCCTGCTTGGGCTCCAACACACGGCACAAACACCAGAGCAACACTTTTAATCATGAGGAGGCTTTACAACAAACGAATAGGGCAGATTTTAGGGAGAATTACCCCACGTAGATGTTCACTCAGTTCCTGCTCGTTTGGTCAGGTGTGTCCTTTTCCTGCGGGCAATATCAACCACGAAGCAAGAATAAGAGGAGGAAATCAGGGAAATGCAAAAAATAATGGCAGTGGAAAATGTCAGATATGCTGGGAGGGGAGAGAATTCAAGAGGAGGGGAGGGAAGGGTGATATTAAACCTATCCCAAAATCTCTATTCCTATGCCTGACTATTACTCCTATCACTCCATTAGAGGTGCATTATCATGTTATCCGGCTGTGTATCGCCCAGTGGACAAAAAAATGGACATGACAGCGACTTATTTCTGCGAGGAGTTATTTCTCGTAGCAGCGGCGCCAGCACGTTCAAACAGGGGATGGCCGCCGCGTCGTGTTAGGGGCTATTATTTTTTATAGTATTGCCTTCCCAGCAAATCTTAAGTGGCGGCTCTGACGTAGACAGCCCGCTAGACCCTGATGCCACGTCTCCAACTGACCTCGCACACCGTACCTCTCACACCCTTCTCTCTCTCTCTCTCTCTCTCTCTCTCTGTGTGTGTGTGTGTGTGTGTGTGTGTGTGTGTGTGTGCGAAAGAGAGAAAAGTGGGGGTGTACTCTCATTCGGGGAGTATGGTGCACGACAATGCATAATAATAATTGATTGATTGATAGTTTATTGTTGCAGGTAAACAACAAGGGAGAAGGGAGGAACATGCCATCCCAACCCCCAGGCAGGACAGAGTGTGATTATACAACTATTAATACATGTGTAGGTAGCAAGACTCTGCCCCTTGGGTGGTGTGGAAATAAGGTCAAAGTGTAGTATTTTGGTGTTCTCAGCGAGCACTCGATCCTTCCCCACTGCCTGGCCATCCCCAGCGGCACCTCACCATTCACCTGCATGACTCACACAGACTTTGCTTGACGGTCCTGGCATTCCATATACAGGTACAGTCTCCATATTTTATCATAATTATGCCGTATGGCTGACATTGACGGCAGATGGCAGACACACACTAAAAAATGGCAGAAATGCGATAATTAAAGCAGGCAGGGCAACTGGCAACTGCGGTGTGTTGGGTTGAGAAGAGCGTGACAACGCCGCGGCGGCAACGCTGCCAAGTGTTGTACAAATTTCTTTGTATTCACTCACAGATAGAGAATCAATCCTAAAAAACATATTTGTTTTAATACTACTATACATTTCAGCGGCGGACAAACGCTGTTTTTCGCAAATATCTCCTAAACGAGTCGTTGGATCAGTATGATATATCAGCACACTACAATTAACATCCGGACCTAATTTATGGCTAACATCCCATATTACTATATGTGTTATGTGAGGAGTTTACTCGTGAAAAATAACACAATCCCGACGCGTCATGTTGACGCATTCGAAGGAAAGTGTGCCCCCCCCCCCCCCAACACCCTCCCAAACTATTCCTAACCACAACTACTTCTCCCCCATCTCGCCCTCATCTCCTAAACGAATCATTGGATCAGTATGATATTTCAGCACACTACCTATAACACCCGGACCTAATTTATGGCTGATATACCATATTGCAATATGTGTTTTGTTAGGAGTTTACTAGGGGCATAGGGACCACATTGTTGCTAATGGATGCGCCTCGGCCGTCAAGGTGTTATACCCTGCCTCTGCTTAAGTCATAGCCTCGAGCTGGGGATGGGGATGGCGTGAGTAGAGGGGTGAAGAGGGAAACGAGGAGGGGGATACTGCGATATTGGGGTAGGGAAGGAGTGGTCTGAGGGTTGTTCGGGGCGTTGGTGGAGGGGTTAGACGAGTACCCCACACTCGTCCGATTCTGTACACCTTAGATATGATGACTGGATTAGGCTTAATATCAGTCAGTAGACTCCTAACATAACACATATTGCAATATGGTATATCAGCCATAAATTAGGTCCGGGTGTTAAAGGTAGTGTGCTCCTGAAATATCATACTGATCCAACGATTCGTTTAGGAGATATTTGCGAAAAACAGCGTTTGTCCGCCGCTGAAATGTATAGTAGAGTGAGAGAGAAAGAGAGAGAGAGAGAAGGGTGTGAGAGGCACGGTACGCGAGGTCAGGTGGAGACCTAGCACCAGTGTCTAGCGGCTGTCTACGTCAGAGCCGCCACTTAAGATTTGCCGGACTTATAGTACTCCTGCATACTGACCCAGCACACGGCGGGCACGGCAGCGGGGCACGTGTGGGCAAGTGACAGCCTCCGGGGACACTTCCTGGACAGTACTTCTATTTTTGTGGTAATTTCGGTGTTTGAAATAATGTGTTTCTGGCGCATAACATTCTGGCGCTACTCCATTTATTATATTTTATTCCCCCGAGAGAGAGAGAGAGAGAGAGAGAGAGAGAGAGAGAGAGAGAGAGAGAGAGAGAGAGAGAGAGAGAGAGAGAGAGAGAACACCCCAGAGAGAGAGAGAGAGAGAGAGAGAGAGAGAGAGAGAGAGAGAGAGAACACCCCAGAGAGAGAGAGAGAGAGAGAGAGAGAGAGAGAGAGAGAGAGAGAGAGAGAGAGAACACCCCAGAGAGAGAGAGAGAGAGAGAGAGAGAGAGAGAGAGAGAGAGAGAGAGAGAGAGAGAGAACCCCCCAGAGAGAGAGAGAGAGAACCCCCCAGAGAGAGAGAGAGAGAGAACCCCCCAGAGAGAGAGAGAGAGAACCCCCCAGAGAGAGAGAGAGAGCACCCAGAGAGAGAGAGAACACCCCAGAGAGAGAGAGAGAACACCCCAGAGAGAGAGCGAGAGAAACCCTGAGAGAGAGAGAGAGAGATCACCAGAGAGAGAGAGAGAGAACACCCCAGAGAGAGAGAGAGAACACCCAGAGAGAGAGAGAGAGAAACCCACAGAGCGAGAGAGAGAGAGAGAGAGAGAGAGAGAGAGAGAGAGAGAGAGAGAGAGAACCCCCCAGAGAGAGAGAGAGAGAGAGAACCCCCCAGAGAGAGAGAGAGAGAACACCCCAGAGAGAGAGAGAGAGAACACCCCAGAGAGAGAGAGAGAACACCCCAGAGAGAGAGAGAGAGAGAGAGAGAGAGAGAGAGAACACCCCAGAGAGAGAGAGAGAGAGAGAGAGAGAGAGAGAGAGAGAGAGAGAGAGAGAGAGAGAGAGAGAACACCCCAGAGAGAGAGAGAGAGAGAGAGAGAGAGAGAGAGAGAGAGAGAGAGAGAAGTTGGTTGGCGAGGGTGGAGTGTTTCATTTTAGACTCGCTGGCCCGCACCGCAATTTGAAAGAAACTAACCTAAGTAACCTAACCTAGCGTAACCTTCCCTAACGGCTCGCCCCCTGCTCTCACATCTCATCTCTGCATGCTGAATAAATATAAACTAACCTAACTTAAGGGAACCGTCAGTAGATTTCTATTTTCAAAACTATTGAACAAAAAAATTTACTCGCATGTCTTTTAGACCTGAATGATGTGAGGATAATACAGAAGTTTCAAAGGATTTTGATGAATAAAAAAAAAATACATATGAAAAAAATGTTTTTACAATTTAGAAAATTTTCAATTCCATTCAGTTACTCACATACTTAGGATAAATTTTTACATAGATATAAAACTTGCAAGTGTTGAAACAAAAATAAAGAGCCAGATTTTTCAGTTTCTTTTATTTTATTTATTTTTTTTTTTTCACTCATGTTTAATCCGGTACCAGCGACGGGCCAAATTTGTGACTTTACCGTGTAGAAGCGACGGGCCAAATTTGTGACTTTACTGTGTAGCAACGACGGGCCAAATTTGTGACTTTACTGTGTAGCAACGACGGGCCAAATTTGTGACTTTACTGTGTAGCAGCGACGGGCCAAATTTGTGACTTTACTGTGTAGCAACGACGGGCCAAATTTGTGACTTTACTGTGTAGCAACGACGGGCCAAATTTGTGACTTTACCGTGTAGCAACGACGGGCCAAATTTGTGACTTTACCGTGTAGCAACGACGGGCCAAATTTGTGACTTTACCGTGTAGCAACGACGGGCCAAATTTGTGACTTTACCGTGTAGCAACGACGGGCCAAATTTGTGACTTTACCGTGTAGCAACGACGGGCCAAATTTGTGACTTTACTGTGTAGCAGTGACGGGCCAAATTTGTGACTTTACTGTGTAGCAGTGATGGGCCAAATTTGTGACTTTACTGTGTAGCAGTGATGGGCCAAATTTGTGACTTTACCGTGTAGCAGTGACGGGCCAAATTTGTGACTTTACTGTGTAGCAGTGATGGGCCAAATTTGTGACTTTACTGTGTAGCAGTGATGGGCCAAATTTGTGACTTTACTGTGTAGCAGTGATGGGCCAAATTTGTGACTTTACTGTGTAGCAGTGATGGGCCAAATTTGTGGCTTTACCGTGTAGCAGTGACGGGCCAAATTTGTGACTTTACTGTGTAGCAGTGATGGGCCAAATTTGTGACTTTACTGTGTAGCAGTGATGGGCCAAATTTGTGACTTTACTGTGTAGCAGTGGTGGGCCAAATTTGTGACTTTACTGTGTAGCAACGACGGGCCAAATTTGTGACTTTACCGTGTAGCAACGACGGGCCAAATTTGTGACTTTACCGTGTAGCAACGACAGGCCAAATTTGTGACTTTACTGTGTAGCAACGACAGGCCAAATTTGTGACTTTATCGTGTAGCAGTGACGGGCCAAATTTGTGACTTTACCGTGTAGCAACGACGGGCCAAATTTGTGACTTTACCGTGTAGCAACGACGGGCCAAATTTGTGACTTTACCGTGTAGCAACGACAGGCCAAATTTGTGACTTTACCATGTAGCAACGACGGGCCAAATTTGTGACTTTACTGTGTAGCAACGACGGGCCAAATTTGTGACTTTACCGTGTAGCAGTGACGGGCCAAATTTGTGGCTTTACTGTGTAGCAGCGATGGGCCAAATTTGTGGCTTTACCGTGTACCAGCAACGGGCCAAATTTGTGGCTTTACTGTGTAGCAGCGACGGGCCAAATTTGTGGCTTTACCGTGTACCAGCAACGGGCCAAATTTGTGGCTTTACTGTGTACCAGCGACGGGCCAAATTTGTGGCTTTACCGTGTAGCACTGACGGGCCAGATTTGTGGGTTTACCGTGTACACGCGACGGGCCAAATTTTTGTGACTTTACCGTGTAGCAGTGACGGGCCAAATTTGTGGCTTTACTGTGTAGCAGCAACGGGCCAAATTTGTGGCTTTACCATGTACCAGTGACGGGCCAAATTTGTGGCTTTACCGTGTAGCAGTGACGGGCAAAATTTGTGGCTTTACCATGTACCAGTGATGGGCAAAATTTGTGGCCTTACCGTGTACGAATGACGGGCCAAATTTGTGGCTTTACCGTGTACACGCGACGGGCCAAATTTTTGCCATGTTATAAACCCCCCAAAATAGATGATACATAAACTGTCCACAAATGCGTTGATATATATTATGAAATGGTTTGCATGAGTGATGATTTTTTCTCATTTCTCTTGCTTAGAGGTGCAGCTACCGGGTTAAATCTAATTCCCCGTGGTTCCGGACACTGGGGGTTTTACTGTGTAGAAAATTTGAAGTAGAGTTGTTGTAGTTTTATGGCCCACTGTGCTCACCTTGACTCCCCATGGTTCCCGGGTACTGGGGCTGTTACTGTGTGTGTGGAAAATGTTGAGTAGAATCATTGCAGTATTACGGTCCACTGTGCTCACCTTTATCACGATGGTGGTTTGCTTTAAGCCATCAGTTAACCCCTTGACTGTGGATTTCCTACAAGAAGACACCACCAAGCTACAGGAGTGGAACAAAAAGTGACTGATACAATTCAATAAAGAAAAATGTAAAGTCATGCACCTTTGCAGTGGATATCCAGCATACTAATACCACATGGGAAACACTCCACTATCCACCACAGAGGCAGAGAAAGACATGGGAGTACATGTTTTCAGGCTACCAGTGAAGGTCAAATCCATGCCAATCACAGCGGACGGGTTAATTACTGAGTCATTTCATGAAGGTTTCCACTTGTATATTGCATCAGAATGTATTACCACCATAGCAAATTAGCACGTGTGGGGAGGTGGTGGCTGAGTTGACAGAGTGACGGCGCCGCGTTCAGGAGGACGCGAGTTCAATCCCCGCCCGGTGCCACCAAGCTGGGATTTTTCAGCCTCTGCCGAGTGGCTTAAAACTACCCACATGCTGTCCAGAAGACCACCTATCAACCCAGACTCTAGATTCTAGGATCAAAGATGAGCTCCGGGAGGGCAGCATGAGCCAATGCAAGATGGCGCCACTATAAACACTCGCCTGCACCAGAACGGGCTGGGCCGACCATCAGGCCCCACCGGGAAGAAGCCTACGGCCAATCATCAGGCCCCACCGGGAAGAAGCCTACCGGTGCAGTAGGCCGCGATGTAAAAAAAACACTTAAGCATTGTTTCGGGACACCTAAATTGACGT